>NC_067404.1:11313497-11516922 GCF_016432865.1 Antechinus flavipes
AGGGCTGCCACAAACATTTTTGCACATGTGGTCCCTTTCCCTCCTTTAAGATCTCTTTGGGATACAAGCCCAGTAGAAACACTTCTGGGTCAAAGGGTATGCACAGTTTGATAACTTTTTGAGCATAGTTCCAAATTGCTCTCCAGAATGGCTGGATGTGCTCACAATTCCACCAACAATATATCAGTGTCCAATTTTCCCACATCCCCTCCAACATTCTTCATTATCTTTTTCTGTTTTGACTGTGATCTTGGTGATTATTCACAGCATTAAACTCCCAAGAGGTAACTTACCCTCTCCTCTGAGACTAACCTTGACCATTTTCTCAGGCTAGACCAGAGATACACCTCCTCCTCCTCTTCTTCCTCCCTCTTCTCCTCCTCCCAGAGTTTTACACTGACTGCTACCATGGCAATGATCAACAGCCTTGAACTCTCAAAAGTCTCCTCTGAGGCTTATCTTGACCATTCTCCCCAGAAATGCTCCCCCTCTTTCCTCTCCCCCTCCCCCTTCTCTCTGTGGGTATTAAAATTATCTCACCTCTAATAAGAGAGACTGAGGTAGAGTTCTGAGTCAATGGCACTTTATTAAAAGATTCATAGTTCACTCTAATGAAGTGGATCTCAAATCTTCCTCACCATCCAAAATGCCAGCTCTTTCAAGGCCCCAATTTTTATAGAGTTAAATGTCCAGTCATTCTAGAATAACCATATCAAATACAGAATAGATCCACTGCTTGACATGTGATGTAAAAAATAAAATAAGCTACTGCTTATAAGCTATGTCATCAGGGTTACAAAGCTAGGAATATCTCCACATAAGATGGACAGACTCCTTAGTTTGGACACAAGGAAATGGTACAAACTATAGCAGTCAATGACCTAAATGATCGGTCCAGAGGTACAAAAATATTTTGTGGGACTTTCCATGTAGTTGGGATCTCTGCCAATCTGGGCTTTGTCACAATGACAAGGAAAAACAGAGGTGGAGGGACTTTAATTAACTTCCTATAGTTAAGCAAGGGAATTTAGAATCTACAGCTCACAGCTCTGGGGTCTCATATGCAGAACTCTGATATGATTCTGTCAAATGGATTAATACTGATTGGAATAGAGTAGGGATCCAAATGAAGAAATACATCACATTTTCCCCTTTGATCTACAGAAAGACACCAGTCCTTCTTTGGATTGTTAGGAGTCCCGGAGGACAGTCCTCCATGGTTGAGAAAGGGGAAGTCCCCTTATTGAGTCACAAAGGTGGCATTAGTAAAGAGGGAAAATAAGCATAATTAATAACATACTGATTATGTCCCATTTGATTAAACAGCAATTCTTAATATTCTAAATAAACAATGAATATCTGAGATATCTCACTAACCAAGAATCATGAGGGAGAAGGACCTCCTTGGAAAACACGCCCTACAAGATATGAAAATTGGGAGTCCATTGGGCATTTGATCAAGCGTAGCAATTAAAACATTGTTTGCTGTCCAGATGAGTTCTGGAAATCTTCTGAGTTTCTGAAAAAGGTTAAAGCAATTTTGACAAACAGCTGCTCCATTATGGTGATGAGAAGCCTCTGATGAAGTCTTTTTGTCCTCTGAAGATCTCTCCTCTTAGGAATACTGGAATTAATGGGGTTTCAGAGCATCTTCTTGAGGATTTACTTCTCCAGTTCAGGTCACTTGCAGAGGTCCACTCCTCTGTTAAAAATTTCTGATAAAATAAATCTTAATACAATACTAGTCTGCTATTATAATAACCAAGTCAGGTAGTAAGAGCCAGCTCAAACCTTAATAGCACTAATATGAACATGATCACTAGACCAGAGAATTCATATTTTAGGTTGACAAATTCAAATAACAACTGAAATTTTTAAAAAATTCTCAATTCTTATTACAACTATTTACTAAAAGAAACTGAAAAATGATCACATTAGATATTTTCTTTTAACTGCTCATCCTTACCTGGGAGGATGAGATTTTGCTAGGGAATTATTAATAGAACACTCTTTTTATGATAATGACCTCTGATACACAACTGAATCTATTTATTTAAAAGTTGCCAAAATAATTGCAATTATAGCAAAGAGTTCCAGGAGAGGATGGATAAATGAAGTGAATAATCAATTTCAAAACAGTGTACAAACATGTTTGCCTTTCAAGACATGCTCAGCATTCAGGGGGTAAAAATGATCCCAAACAAAATTGGCTTTTCCATTTAGATAACACAAGATATTCTATCATTCTCTTCATCTTGGTTTTTCCATTTAGATAACACAAGATATTCTATCATTCTCTTTATCTGAAACTAAAACTAAAGCTGTTTCTGTTAAATTATTAATAGAACAACAATTTGTTCCCATAAATTGTTTTTATCAATACCCAATCATCCTCATATTAATTTTAGGAAAGACTAAAATTTTAGACTAAATAGCTGACACCTTATGCTTTTTTATCTTATTGTAATAACTCCGGTGTTAACCTTTGAAATAAAGATTTAATATTGTATTTATACTGATAACCTGCCATGATTGTAGAAATTCTCCATAGAGAGAAAATAGGAACATTATACAGTAAGAGAAAAATGCTTTCTTTACTTCATGTCAGTTCCAGGATAGAGTTATATAGATAGTCAATTTTATTGAGCCTGGCTTAAAAAGGGAATATTTTCCATTTAAGAGGAAGTGTCATACTGGATAAATCAAGTCAGGAAAAGCCTACCTCAGCTCATGCCAAAAGCCATTCTCCCAGTCTTCCTCATGCAAAATGCATTTATAATTCATGGATATCAACCCCATAGGTATATTGGCACCATGGATCATTAGCCTAATAGCATTCCTTGATGATCAATCCTGGAATCAGACTCAAAATAATATCAATTACTGTCCCATGAGGTCTAACAGCAAATTCCAATAATCAGCTTTATAGCTTTAGGTGGATTCAATTATTAAGGATTACACATCCTTGATATAGATGAAAAAAGTTCAAGGCACTTAATTTTATATTTCTAAAACATCAGGTTCATAGATAAGCTCTAAAGGGGCTTTTCCCTTCTAGATCTATATCAAGGTGCTAAAACTTAACTCAAACTCAATATAAAATAGAACTAAAAGAATTAGGATAGTAAAAATATACCATTCATCTAAAAATTCAGAAAATTTAATTGTTGCATTATGAGGACCTGAATGGAAAATTAATTTTGATTTCTCTTAATATATCATTAGATAGATGTTTCAAACAATTCTTTCAGTTTCTTCCCCTTCTCGGTCTGAATACTGAATCTGTTATATTATGAAATATCTACTATGTGAATATTAGTTATTAAAAAAACTTAGAAAAAAATAAAAATCAAAAAACTTAGAAAACAACAATTGGGCATAAATCAGTAAATATTGTATATTGTGCTCAGGGAACAGAAGACACGGTCACATCTCATCTCAAGAAGCCATTCCTTGTAACAAAGAATAAAAAGAAAGAGAGAAAAACTTTGTTTAGCAAACTTAACAACATTCGAATCTAACAGGAGAATGGAGGGGGATAAGCTTTTACACTGTGGCAGGCATTGCCTTGTTCCACAATCACAGTCCAGTGCTTTTGCAAAGAAGGGAAGAAAATGGATTTTTTCAACTCTTCGCTAGGGCTAAACTTGGTCATAATTAAACCGTTGTTTCTTTTCTCTGACATCATTGTGTATTTTTTCCCCTGGTTCTGATGACTTTTTCCCAGATTTATTCCCATGATTCTTCCCGTGAAAGGCTCAAGCTTTATGGTCTGCTTTGGATCTGTCCGTCTTAGTTTCTCTCTGGGCCCCTGTACCCGATACACACAAACCTCACTGTGAAGCACCTAAGTTCTAGCTGCCAAAATGGGGAATGTCAAAATGCCAAATATGGGGAAAGAAAAGGGAGACAGTCAAGTTCTCATTGTGTTCATGTTTGTAAATAGGCTTCCTGAGAGACAGAAATGATAATTACTGTATACATATTAAGGACAGTTACTGCAAATATTGCTGCAATACTAATATTTATAACATTTACCTACTATGTTCCACGTACCATGCTAAGAGCTTTATAGTTACTATCTCATTTGATCCTCACAAACTGACTAGTTTATATAACTAGGGAGTTATAATGCTAAAGAAATGATTCCTTGACATTTTGCTATTATTTTTTCAGCTCCGTAAAATAATTTTCTGGTGATTTAATTGGAATGGCATTGAATAAATAGATGAACTTAGATAAAATTGTCATCTTTATTAAAACAACTCTTCCTATTTACTTTGATTTCATCTTCATTAGTGGGATAATCACTCTTTTAATTTTTAATACTGATTTGATTTTCTTCTCTCTTTTTTAAAAATCACATTAACTAGTGGTTTAGTTATTTTATTGGATGTTTTCATAAAACCAACTCCTAGTTTTACTTATTAATTCAATGATTTTTCTTACACTCAATTTCATTAGTCTCACTTTTACTTTTTCAGATTTCCAATTTGGTATTTAATTGGGGATTTTAAATTGTTCTTTTTCTAGTTTTTTTTTACTTGCATATCCAGCTCATTGGTCTGCTCTTTCTTTATTTTATTGATAAAAGCATTTAGAGTTATAAATTTCCCTCTGATTACTGTTTTTAATGCATCACATAGGTTTTGCCATGTTGTCTCATTCTTGTCATTCCAGAGATCATTTTTAAAAAGCATCTCTATGCTAGATTAAAATATTTTTGTAAAAACTATGGGTCATACATACAGTTCTCTGAAGCCTTACAAAGTTCGAATTAAAATGTGTAGATAAGTCTTATTATTTCATGTTTAAATCTATTATGAGACTTTATCCTTTTAGGGAGGTCAAAGATAAATATTTTAATGTTGTAAAGTAAAAAAAAATGAGGAAAGGGTAGATTAGATCATGTCTTAGAAGGACTCCTTTCCACTCTTGATTGCTTATGATTTGGTTCAATTCTGGTAGATTCTTGGAGGTGGACTCAGTGGTAGGATACTGTGTTGTATGTGGAGGCAAAGGGCCTGGGTTGAGACCTTCCTAGCTCTGTGTTTTTCATGTCAGTCTCTTTCCATCTCGGGTCTCAACTACATCCTTTGTAAAACAAGAGGATTATATCTGGTTGTCTCCAAAGTAATTTCCATCCTTTACATTCTATGCTTCTGGGGTCCCTTTGACCTTGGCAGATGGTCATTCTGGGATTCTCCACTTGCAACTCCTTCCAGAATAAGCTAGAGAATTTGATTGGCATCACACAGTCTGAATTCCTGCAAAGGCTCTGCTACTTTCTAGTTGTGTGTCTGTCTGGGAAAGGACTTTTCCCATGGCAGGGGACAGGAGGAGAAAGGAAAGGTGAGGAGGAGGAATAAGCATTTATATAGCACCTGCTATGTGCCAGGCACCATACTAAGCACTTTACAAATATTATCCCATTTGATCCTCACAACACACCTTGTGAGGTAGGTGCCATTATTATCCCCATTTTACAGATGGGGAAAATGAGACAGCAGGACAGCAGTTAAGTGAGTGCCCAAAGTCACACTGGTAGTAAGGGTCTGAGGTTGGATTTGAAGTAAGATCTTCCTAACTCCAGAACCAGAACTCTATCTATTGTGCCACCGAGCTATCTCATCCCTAGCTTGCGTTAGATGAATGGGGCAAAAAGGAAGGGAATCATTCCTGAAGCATGACACTGCCACCCGGGGACAGCAAGCCTGGAAGGAGAGCAGACCCAAGGGGGAACAGTGTAGATGGGGTATCCCCCAGTGTTCCAAGTTCCAAGGGAGGCAGGAGACTTGGGAGAGTAACAGGAGGAGCACACAAGTCCAAGTCCCAAAGACACTCCCTCAGACCTCCAACTTAGAATTTTAAACAAGGAGCTGACGTGGCAGTGAGACTTCCCCATCGCCAGTGAAGACTGGAGAATATTAGACCAGTGCAACCTAAGCCAGATTCAAATGTAATTGAGCATTATGTAACAAAATAAGTCACAATACAATAAAACACAGATAATATTACACAAAGTTTTCTAAGTCAATATGTATCTGCAGGGCTCCTTAGGGAAGGTTTAGTGGCTCCCAATTCTACTTGACTTTGACACTACTGATCTAGAGAATAGAAATCAAAGTATTTTCTGAATTTCTTTTTCTTTTCTTTTTTTTCCTGAGGCAATTGGGGTTAAGTGACTTGCCCCAGGTCGCACAGCTAGGAAGTGTGAAGTGTCTGAGACTAGATTTGAACTCAGGTCCTCCTGACTTCAGGGCTGGTGCTCTTTCCACTGCCCCCTGAATTTCTTAATGAGGAGCGAGCAATGAATTGTGTCAGAGAAAGGAAGTGGCTGAGAAGGGGAGCAATGGCAGGTCTCTGGGTCAGTTATAACTTCCTCTATGAACATCCCAATGACTGAGGTCATGCCAGTCAAACCTGTTTCACGGTCCCTTCCAGTTCTCAAACCTATGACCCTGTACACATGACACCAAGCTATAAGGGAGACAAAGTCAGGATCCAAAAGGATGTAGACAGGTTATAACCCTGGCTTGAATCCAGTAAGATAAAATAGAATAATCTAGCTTAATAGTAGAGGCAGATGCTTAGTAGAGGACCCAGAGCTGCCTCTGCCTCATTTCCCCATTCCTGGACTCTACCTACCATTATGATTTGCCCATGTTCATCTCTATGGCAACCTGACTTCTCCTTAGGGAATTAGCTTCTTCCACACCCTCTTACCCCAACTAAGCTATTTTTGACTCCGGTCCAGGCTTTTCCCCCAAGAGGGGAAAACAAAATAGATATTCAATGTGTAAACTTGAATGGAGGACAGGATAGACAATTTATTCCTCAAAAATATAAACCCAATGTTGTGTGATGATCTACTGTGAATCACTTAGCTATTCTCAGCAATACAAATGGTCCAAGAAAGGGTCTGAAGGACTTATGAAGAGGGGTGCTGTCCATCTCCAGAGAATGAACTGGAGAATCCTGAATGCAGATCAAAGATACTTTTTTTTTAAACTTCCTTTATTTTTCTTGGAGTTTTTTGGTCTGTGTTTTCTTCCACAGAATGACTTACATGGAAATCTGTTTTGCATGACTACACATGTATATCCTTTGTCAAATTGTTTGCCTTCTCAGTGATGGGAAGAGGGAAGGGAGGGAAAGAATTTGGAACTCAAAATTTGAACAAAAAATTTCAAACTTGTTTTTACTTGGAATTGTTCATTACATTTTTTCCCATTTCACAAATTTTATTTTTTAACAAATTGGTATCTTTTTCATATCGTTTTGTAAGGAGTTATATGCTTTTTCCATTTCATCAGATCTATTTTGTAGGGAGTTTTCACTTGAAATTGAGAAAAAATAAAATAGATTTTTTAAAAAAGAAAATTATAGCACACACCACAGAGTGATCAGATAGAATTTAGTAGCTTATCCTTTGCTACTTTTAGGGAAAAAAATGAGTTCATGTGGCAGGTAATTGCTGCTGGAATAAATCTACCACAATGCAGAAATTATTGGGATAAAAGAAAACCTAGGATTTATTATGCTTAAATATAGGCTCAGATCTCAGACCAAAAAAAAAAAATAAATAAACCTGATCCTCAATTTAGATTCTGATAAGGTCTTTTATGGACAAAATTATACCAGAAAGACGAGAAATAATTCTTTTCCATATTGTAATATTGTACATTCCTTTTAGGCCACACAAGTAAAGAAAAGATAGAGTCATAATCTTATGTTTCACTCAAAGGCATAAAGTTGAACAAACTCAGTAAAACGGAGTCATGATGTCATGCATCTCCTATGGAAACAAACCTCATGAAATAGATTCTATACGTAAACTAAGTCAGGTTATAGGTTAAACTACATTCAGAGAGTTCACAAATAGGCTGATTGAGGAGGAGAATTTACACATTACCAAGGTATAGGGACAGCTGAAAACCATCCTCTGGCTTCTGAGTTAAGAAATACTTAAGGCCTCAATTCAAATTTTCACATGGGACAAGTTTCAGCCAGCTCAACAATCTCTCACCTGGGAGAAAGGACCCTGACTTCCTCTCAATGCCATGAATCAGGGTTTTATCAGGTGAGTCGAATATTAGCAGAACATGAACAGGTTTTTCATTAATCAAAAGTTGTAGAAAGAATGGCCTTGAGCCCCTTATAATAAAATAACAAAAGGGAATCAGAAATTTCCATAACAATCCCTGTATTGATCCTAGAAAGATCTGCATTCAAATTTGGGCATATACCTCTGCAATCAAGCAGAAGCTCCAAGAAACATTAAAGTATGAGTGATACAATGATGATCCTCAAAATGACATAACGCGAGGTCTCCTTGCTCTAGCTTTGTTCTTAGGAGTCATCCACTCTAAATATCCATTTAGTAAGGTTATTTCATCTCGGGTCTGAGCTGTCCCACTTTGCTGTCTGCTCCTAGGAAACATTTTCCATTGGAGAGTCTAGAATAGGTTTCATCCCCAGGATAGTTCTAGAGGGCAGCTTCTCCTGGGAGATCCCTTTCCCTGATCTACATCACTTGCAAAGGTTTCCTAGGTAAGGTTTCTAAAACCTGCTAGCAATTACAATTTTCTAAGGTCTAAAATTTGTTCTATTAGTAACTAGTTCATATGGTAAAAACAAACAAACAAACAAAAACAAAAAACAAGTCAAAGCTTATGGAGCTAACCTTAACAACAGAGCTATGAGAAAAACATCACATTAAGAAACCATAATTTCCCTGAAAATTCTTTGAATTTCAGTTTTAGCATACCACTTGCTTATTCTAGCTTTTCCTGAACCTCATAGCTGATATGGAAAATGCTATCCATAGGCTGGGGAAGGAATCTTAAAAAGGATTCACGAAGGCCTTGGCTTGGTAAGCTTGGGTTGGCTAAACTAGCCAGTGGGATTCTTCAAGAACAGAGAGATACCTAGAAGGGACTAGCAATAATCAAGGGGAGGGGACAATGTCATGGTCCACATAGGAGGAGAGAGAGCATTCATCCCCACCAAGGAGCCTTCTTCCCATGCACCATCAGCATTGGGCCTTCATCAGATCTCCATCTCTACAGAAATCCTGTGCTATTAGAATCGGGCCATATTATCAGGGACTTATCAGGAGAGGGATAGCCCCAAAGCTCCCACCAATGGGTTTTTCAAATGATGCCAATGTTCTCACCAGATCCCTTATTGCTAGAGATGAGAAGCCAGACAGGTCGTCTCAGACTTGCTCCTTGCTCAGAGCCCTTCTGTCTCTTCATGTTATCAGACAGAGGTTTCAAAACAGAAAGTAAAAAAAGATGATTTAAAATTTTCTGTTTAACTAATTAATACAATTTTATATATAAACTCCTTAATCCAATTTGGAGAACTAATTATTATAACATAATTGAAGTCTATATCCCAGAAAAAAGAAGAAAATCCATTTTTACAAAAATAAATTCATTTTTGCGTATTCCATTAAAGGATGTTCAGTACTCTGCTCTACTTTTCAGTCTTGTTCTTCAACACCTGGAGAATCAAAAATAAAAAGAAAATCCTCTAGGAACATCATGTTTACTTATCTTTTTGTCATTTTCCTTAATTGGAACCCTTCAAAAATAAAAACCATCCAAATCAACCGAAGAACAAATAGACATCTGAACCCACACTTGGAGAAGGAAATAGCTGTTAAAAAAAAAAAAAAGGAGAGCAAGGAGAGGGAATTCCTGGTCCTCGTGGATTCACAGGAGAATTTTGGCAAGCTTTTAAAGAAAAATTATTATATCTACTACACACAATATTTTCAAAAACTGGAAAGAACTCTACCAGATTCATTTCATAAGACAAACATAGAATAAATATTCAAACCAGAGAAAGATAAAACACTAAAGACTATTGATCATTATTAATATCAATTACAAAATTACAAAATTGCAAATACAGTTCTTACTTATGCTAAGAAAAGAAAAAGGAAAAAAAAAACAGCTCTATTGTTATGGGCCAGAATTCTGAACTTGAAACAAAGGATTCTTAAAAGGTGTTAAGTCAGTGGAATTGATAGAGACAATGGTTATTTAGTTTAGTTAGGATTGATAACCATTCTGCCCACTATTATTTGAATTAGTTCTGGAAATGCTAGCATAGTAATAAAATAAGAGTAAGAAATTAAAAGCATAAAGAAAGGACAGCTAGATGGCATAGAGTACCACCCTGACCTCAGAGTCTTAACACTTCCTAGCTGCGTGGTCTGGGCAAGTCACTTAACCCCAATTGATTCACTAAAAAAGACAAAACCAAAAACAAACAACAGCAAACACAAAAGATAGGATAAAACTATCCTATTTGCTGACGATATGATGACACACCTGGAAAATTCTAGGGAATCAGCAAAGATACTAATAATTTCAACAAAGTCATAGGCCACAAAAAAATCCTCAAAAATCAAATGTATTTCTTTTTAATAATAACAAAATCCAAGAGACAATAATAAAAGGGAAATCTCACATAACTACAAAACATGTAAAGTATCTGAAAACTGACCTCCCCCACAAAAGATATGTATAGATTCAATTACAAAATGCTCCTTAAAGAAATAAAATACAATCTAAATACCTGGAGGAATATTCAGTTCTTATGGCTAGGTAATGACAATATCATAAGAATGACAATGCTACCAAAATTTATTAATTTATTATATTAATTATTAATGTTAATAATATATTAATTTAATTTATACTTTTAATGCTGTCATTACCAACCAAACCAAATCAATTTATCAAAGGAATATCTGTGCATAAAGAAACTGACAAAATAACAACAAAATTCATTTGGGAAAACAAAAGATCCAAAATATCAAGAGAAATGATGAAAGGAAGTAGAGGCAAAGGATATAGGAAATAAAGGAAAATAATAAAGGAAAAATACTTTCAGATCTCAAACTATTATTTATAACTGTAGTTATATATATATAACTATATATAATATATAGTTATAACTATAACTCAAATTATTATTTATAATAAACAAATTATAAAGTAGTGTCTGATATTGATTAAGGAGTAGAGCAATCAATCAATCAGCATCTTATACCACAGTCCACAATAATGGATATGTGACCTTAATATTAAAGATCATACTATCAAAAATTAGAAAAGTGAGTCATATACCCCTCACATCTGTGGGCAAAAGATACATTCTTGCTGAACAAGAAATCTAGGCAATTACAAAAGATAATATAGAGAACTCTGATTACAGGAAAGCTTCTGCACAGACAATACGCACCTGTTGTTGCTGTTATTGTTTGTCCTTTTTCCTTGAAGATGACTAAGAATCGGGGATGATGACATTATGTGCAAGTGAATTGGATTTACATGCAGGAGGGCTGTGCCTCACTTTCTCCTCACTTTCTCCTTCAGAGCCATCTGGGTCCAGGATAAAAAAGTAAGTCATAAAATTCTTTGCATAAAGTTTCTTGGTATCCAAGATATATAAACAATGAATATGTATGACCATCATATATCTTTATATTGTGATAAAAGTGTGTATAGAAAATTAATAATCATTCCCCAGTAAATAAGCAATCAAAGGATTGCAACAGTTTTCCAAAAAAAAATTGTTCAGTATACACAACCACGTGAAAGGATGTTCTAAATCACTATCATATCAAAACAACCCTGAGGATATACCTCGTACACTGCAAACTGTCAAAGAACTCAAAAGATTGTAATAATAAAAGTGGGAAAGGTTGTAGGAAGATACCGTTATTGGTGAATCAACACAACCATTTTGAAAAATAATTTAGAATTATGCAGATAAAGTGATTAAAATCTCTTTGGC
Organism: Antechinus flavipes; assembly: GCF_016432865.1. Lineage (NCBI taxonomy): Eukaryota > Metazoa > Chordata > Mammalia > Dasyuromorphia > Dasyuridae > Antechinus > Antechinus flavipes. Next base: position 11,325,315 of record NC_067404.1, read on the forward strand.
CCAGAGATTTGATTAGTGACTTCTATCCCAAGGAGTCTATTGGTTTAAAAAAAAAGTTTCCATAAACATCAAAATATTTATAACAGCATACCAAAGAATTGGTTTAAAAATGCCTATTGATTGGGAAATTACTAAACAAATAAATAGAACAGAATGCTACTGTGCTATAAGAAATTATGCATATAATGAATACAGAGAAGCAGGAAAGATCTATATGACCTGAAGCAGAAGGAAGGAAGCAGAGCCAAGAAAAAATATGACTACAACAATAGAAATGGAAACAGTAATCACATTCACAAAATCAAAGTTATTGTTTAAAAAGGAGAAAAAATAAGCATGGAGAGGAGAAGACCTTAACACTGTACCCCGTTAGAGAAGTTGGTGTATCTTGCACATATTTTCAGACTTTTTCTATTTTTGGATCAGTTATGCTGGGAAGGGAAAGAGAAGGCATATTAGGGAAAATTGTGGTGATGTGAAAAAAAAAAAGACATCAATAAAAACTTATTTAAAAAACATATATATATATAAAATTGGATTCAATGCTCTGGTTGGTAGCACCATCTAGCCTTAGAAAAGAGAATCCTTCTGCACACTAGGTGGCAGTGCTGACTCAATCTTCTGGGCAGGTATCCGTGGGTCACTTTAAAAAATAATCAAGAAAAAGAATAATGAGAATAATATTCATTCCCACTAGGTGATGAAGTGGCTAGAACTCTGAACTTGGGAGACAAGAAGTTCAAATCCAGCCTCGGACACTGAGTAGTTGTGTGACAAGTAATATAACGTCTGCCTGACTGAGTAGTTGTGTGACAAGTAATATAACTTCTGCCTGACTCGGTTTCCTCATCTGTAACGTGGGACTAATAACACCTACTCCCTGGGGTTGTTGTGAGGATCAAATGAGATAATAGTTGGAAAGTACTTTGCAAATGTTAAAGCGATAGACAAATGCTATTAATTATTGTTATCTCCGTCCTCCTCTTCCTCCTCTATAGGCTTTGAATGAATTACATCAGATTAGAGGTTCCTGAGATGGTAGAGCTCACCAAAGAAAGAAAGATAGACTCTACTGATCCTAAATGCCTTCCTTTTAGTGAGGAAGGGACCACAATTCTAGGAGAGACCCCAGGAAGATAAGAATCACTGTAGTGGGAAGAGCTCTTTTGCCTTTCGATGGGTTCAGCCGATCAGTGCCTACTACTGTGTTTTTGTGTAAGTGCTTTATGTTTTGCATTTTCCATCAACTGATATCAATCCTGTCTCAAATTTACAGTATTATTCATTGGAATACTTTCACAGGAATTGCTTTATGACAATGGTTTTTGATGGAGACCTAGAAATAGATGAGATTGTGATGTTACCAGAGGACATCCCAACTGGGGGCAAAATGAGCCGAATTCCAAAATGTCCTGGGGAATGACGAAGGCATCATGATAACATTGAAAAAAAATAGTGACTCTGACTTCTGACATTTAGTACCTGTCAAGGTACTTAACCTTTTCGGACTAATGTTTCTCATCTCTGAAATGAAGGTGTAGGTCTCCGAGGTCCCTTTCTTCTTTAGATAGGTGGCTAGTTCAAAAGAATTACTTGGTGAAAATCTTCCCAGTTTCGATGGGATATGAATAAAGTCAGAGCTATGGGGTCAATGTCTTGGATTCTTTGGGGGATTCTCCTTCCAGTAGGGACCTAGGTGATTCTACACAGGCACACACAGAGGTTGAAATTTGCTCACCCTTATCTTTGAGATTTGAGAATCAACCCTTATCTTCCCAGGAACCTGCTCTGCCTCAAGATATTCAGACACCTCAAGACTTACTTTATTAAGGTCTCCAATTGGAGAAGAAGCAGGCTTGTGTTATGGGCCAGAACTCCGAAACAAGGATTCTTACAAGGTGTTAAGTCAGTGGAATTGCTAAAGACAGTGGTTATCTAGTTTATCGAGGTGACTAATAGGTCTGTAGTTTAGTATGATTGATTTAATCTTACAACAAATAATGGTTTCCTAGTGATAGAATGATTGCTTTAGACTCAGTGTTAGAGCATATAAGCTGGGAGCCTCAGCCAGAATGAGGGCAGAGAAGACAAAGGACTGACGTCGGGAGTCAAGCTCTGGGAGCCGAGGGGAGAGAGATTCATTCCATCTTCATCAGCCTTGTGGTGGCTGGCCTGGCCCTCCTGCCTTTTCTCCACTGAAACCAAGTCCCCTCTGAAGGCCACGAGAAAGCTAGCTGAGCACCAGGCCAAGGAGACAATAAAGGCTTTTGGACTTTATAACACCTGTTAGTGTTCTTGTGGTGATTACTGAAAAAAAGGCTGCTCCCAAGACCTCCAGAGCACCACATAAGAACATCCCAGGATTGCTAGGCTTTTCAGAGTTATGGGTTGCATTTGTACCCGCATTCCCTATACCAGCCTCCAGTTCTGCCTTAGGTGCCCAACAGACACATCAGAGGAGACCAGTCGGGCTTATGAGCAAATGCACCCCTCTGAAGCCCACAAGGAAAACTGAAAGAAATTCCCAGACCTCATCCCTCCATTCAAGTAGGGGAAAGCATTCAGGTTTTGCTAAGAGTTGAGCAACCGTTCCTCCAGTGAGCCAGCCCCGCCCTCCCTTGGTATCCGCACAGACCTCCAGATTTATAACCCCGGTGGGCACCTGCACAGAAAGAAAGGAACTCAGGATTGAGAGTGGGCCTCCCCTCCCCTATCCCGGTCCTGCCCATAATCCAAGAACCAGAGAAGGTCAAGGGTCAAGACTGTTCCTCCCCAACCCCTCTGATCCTTGGCTCTAAATCCTCCTCGGTCCTGGAATCCCTCCAGTGCTCCTCCCTCTATTCCTGCCGCCAGCAGCTCAATCAGAAGAGTTTACTGACTGCCCAATTATACAGCTAGTAAAGGGGCAGAAACGAGATTCAAACCCAGTCCAGGACTGCACAAAAGGGATAGAAGAAAGGCTGAATCAGCAAAGAGTTAAACATTGGGAGGTCCTTCTAAGGGGAAAAGACTTCAAAGACAGCCTGATTACAAGGACTGATCTAGCTACTCAGAAACAAAGAGGGGTCTACTCACTGACAAATGGCATTGTCTGGTCCGCATCAACTTGGAAAACTAGGAAACAAAATAGAATTTCAGTAACTAATACTGGATTTAAAGAGTGGGGAATACAGGTGACGAATATTAGCTACACTTTCAAAATTATCTAGGAAAAATAGCGATGACGCAATAGCTAGTATTGGTTTTCAGGAATAGAGACAACTGGTGCCGAATAGCATACACCCTCTCAAAATTATCTTGGAAATACGAGGTTGCCGTAGTTACCATTGGTTTTCAAAAGTGCAGATTACAGGTGCTGAATATTATGTACCCACCCTCTCAAAATTATCTAGGAAATATAATGAAGTGGCAGTAGCTAGCACTGGATTCCAGGAGTGGGGACTGCAGGTGCAGAATAGTCTCTATACTGTCAACATTATCTAGGAAACATAATGGGGTTGCAGTAGCTGGTATTGGTACTCACGAGTGGGGACTACAGATACAGAATATGATATACCTTTTCAAAATTATCTAGGAGACATAATGGAGTTTCAGTGAGTAATACTGGTTTTGAGGAGCCAGGCTAAATGTGTATAACATTCTATATACTCTCAAAATTATCTAGGAATTATAATGCAGTTGCAGTAACTATTATTAGTTGTCAGAAATTCAGATTATAAGTGCCGAATATTATATACCCTCTAAAAATTATCTAGCCAAACCAACAGTGTTGCAATAGCTATAATTGATTTTCAAGACTGGGGACTACAGGGGCAGAATACGCTCTCAAAAATATCTAGGAAACAAAATGGAGTGGCTGTAGCTGTATGGTTGCAGTAGCTATTATTTGCTGTCAGGAGTGGAGGCTACAAGTGCAGAATATTATATACCTTCTCAAAATTATCGAGGAAACATAATGGGGTTTCAGTGACCATCACTGGTTGTCAGGAGTACGGATTCCAGGTGTTGACTATTATATACCCTTTCAAAATTATCTAGGAAAGATAATAGGATTGCCATAACTAGCACTGGTTTTCAAGAGTGCAGATGACAGGTGCTGCATATTCTATATCCTCTCAAAATGAACTAGGAAAAACAATGGCGTTGCAATAGCTATAATAGGTTTTCCACACTGGGGACTACATGTGCACAATATTATATCTGCTCTCAAAATTATCTAGGAAAGATACTGAGGTTTCAGTAGCCGTCGTTGGTTTTCAATAGCGGGGACTAGAGGTACGGAATATTATATACACCCGCAAAATGATCTACAAAAGATAATGGGATTGCAATAGCCAGTATTGGTCTCCAGAAGTGAGGTGCAGAATATTATATACAATCTCAAAATTATCCAAGAAACAGAATGGGCTTGCAGTAGTTATTATTTACCATCAGGAGTGGAGGCTACAAGTGCAGAATATTATATACAATCTCATCATTAGCTAGGAAACATTCATTATCAGGAGTGGGGACAACTGGTGCAGAATATTCTATATCTTCTCAAAATCATCTCGGAAACAATGGGGTTTCAGTGACTAATATTAGTTTTAAGGAGTTGGGCTATTAAGGAGTTGCAGTGTATTATATATAGTCTCAAAATTATCTAGGAAACGTAATGAAGTTGCAGTGGCTATCATTGGTTGTCAGGAGTGCAGATTACAGGTGCTGGATATTATATACCCTTTCAAAATTGTCTAGGAAACATAATGATAGTGACTAATATTGGTTTTTAGGAGTCAACCTATAGATGCAGAATATACCTTTTCAAAATTATCTAGGAAAGATAATAGGGTAGGAATGGTTATAATTGATTTTCAAGACTGGGGACTACGGGTGCAGAATATTACAAACACTCAAAAATATCTAGGAAACAAAACGGAGTGGATATAGCTAGTATTGTTTTCAGGAATTGGGCTATAGATGCAGAGTATTATATACCCTATCAAAATGATCTAGAAAAGATACCGAGGTTTCAATAGATGCCATTGGTTTTCAATAGTGGGGACTAGAGGTACAGAATATTATATATACCCACACAATGATCTAGAAAAGATAATGGAATTGCAATATCTAGTGTTGGTTTCCAGGAATGGGGACAACAGAAGCAAAATATTATAAATCCTCCCAAAATGATCTAGGAAATATATTATGAGGTTGTAATAGCTAGTAATGGTTTACAAGAGCATCAACTGCAGATGCAGAATATATATATATATATATATATTTCATATAAATGGTTTCAAAATTACCTAGGAAACCAGAAGCAAAATATTATAAATCCTCCCAAAATGATCTAGGAAATATATTATGAGGTTGTAATAGCTAGTAATGGTTTACAAGAGCGTCAACAGCAGATGCAGAATATATATATATATTTCATATAAATGGTTTCAAAATTACCTAGGAAACATAATGGAATGGCAATAGCATTTATTGGATTATCTAGGAAACATAATGGGATTCCAGTAGCTGTTACTAGTTTTCAATCCATATTGACGTTGCACTAGCTAGTATTGATTTGCAGGAGTGGGGATTACAAGTACAGAATATTATTTACACTCTCTCAAAATTATCTATAAAACATAAAGGGGTTGCAATAGCTAATATTCATTTTCAGGAGTGGGGACCACCCTGCAGAATATTACATACACTCTCAAGACTATCTAGGAAATATAATGGAGTTGCCATAGTGTCATTGGTTTTCAGGTATGAGGATTCCAGGTGCAGAATATTCTATACACTCTCAGATGAAGTCACAGGATGGGTCAGTTTCCCTCCATTTTTGTTCTTTGATGGGAATTTCAGGAAACTACTGAGTTCTAATTTAAAAAAAAATCAATCCATGATTTTTGTAGAAAATACCAGAAGCCTATTAGTTTAATAGAGAGATGGATGTGGACTTGGAATCAGGAAGAACCTGGGTTCAGATCTCACCTCTGATATCGGCTCTGTGACCCTAGGTGAGTGGCTTAAATTCTTCAGCCTCAGTTTCTTCACCTGTAAAATGGAAGCAATAATAAGAGAATCCAAGAAGAATATATATTAAATGCTATGAAAATCTTAACAGGCTTAATGAAATTCTAAAGTTGGCCCAACACAGTTTCTTCACAGAGGCCCTGGAAGGGAGATTTTAGTTGTTGTTCCTTCATTTCAATCACACCCTACTCTTTGTGACCCTATTTGGGTCAGATTCTGGGCAAAGATACTGGAGTGGTCTGCCATTTCTTTCTCCAGCTCATTTTTACAGTGGAGGAAACTGAAGCAAAGAGCTTAAGTGATTCATCCAGGCTCACACAGCTCGTCTGTGTCTGAGGTCACATCTGAATTGAGGAAAGGGAGTCTTCCTAACACCAGGCCCTGCATTTGCTTCACTTTGCCACCTAGCTGGGCTGAGAAGGAGATAGTTCAGGCATAATCATTGCTCCATTTTACAGTCATGAAACCCGAGATTCAGAGAGATGCCACTGGCCTAATGTCACACAATGGGCACTTACGCGTCTGATAGGTGTGTTATAGGTCCTATTCTTTGTGTAACACGTAAGCATAGTGGATAGTGGTTGGGAGAAGAAACCTGGGCTGGACTGGGGCCGATCGAGACCACTCTGGCCCTGAGGATAATGCCGAATCTATATGGATTAAGTCCCCTGGGTTCTGGGCTCTGGAGGGCCTGAGGCTGCATGGAAGGAGGAATGACAGGACAATTGGGAGCAGGGAGGGTGGCCGGGGGAAGCACTTATTAGCTGTGGGAACCTTAGGAAGAGATGCTTCCTCACTCTAAGTCTTAATTCTTTTATCTGAAAAATAGAAATGATAATAAGATTTTTACTCTCTACCTCAAGAATGGGCTTCTGGGATAATGGGCTATGTGTATACATATGTGTGTGTATGTGGCCATATGTGTGTTTGTGTGGGTCTATATGTATATGTTTTTGTGCTTCAGCATGTATGTATATGGGTGTATGTGTATACACATGTATATGTTTGTGTGTGTATGTATGTCTTTGTGTGTACCTGTGCATGTCTCTGTGTGTCTGTGGTATAGCCATGTATATATGTATGTATATGTATGTGTGTGTTTGTGCATGTGTCTTGTGTATGTGTATGTATGTATGTATGTGTGTATATGGGGTGTGTTTATATTGTATAGACTGTGTCTGTGTGTAAGTATATTTTGTTTGCGTACATGTGTATGCGTGTTTATGTGTGTATGTCCACTGTGTATATATTTGTATATATTTACATACTGTGTGTATGTGTCTCATGTATTTGTGTGTATTGTATTGTATATGTTTATGTGTGTGTCCTCTGTGCTTGTGTGTATGGGTGTTTGTGGGTATATATGTTTGCATATGTGTGTATTGTAAATGTGTTTGTATATTGTGTATATATGTGTATATGTGTGTATGTGGTATACTGTATATGTGTTTGTGTGTGTGTGTATATATATATTTAGGTGTATGTATGCATGTACTGTGTACGTGTTTGTGTGTGTATTGTGGGTATATATATGCATATGTGTGTTTATGTATGTATGTGTTTACCTATGTCTATATGTGTATCATGTTTATGTATATGTGTCTAGGTGTATATTTGTGTTTATATGTGTATATGTATGTGTTTGTGTGTACTATGTATGTGTTTGAGTTTGTATAAATGTATTGTATGTCTGTGTATATGGGTTTAGGAATATGTATGTGTTTATGTGTGTATTATATGTGTATTGTGGCTTTGCATGTATGTGCGTGTGTTTACATGTAAGTTTGTGTGTAGCATGTATTTTTGTGTATGTATTTGGCATGTGTCTGTGTGGGGGGCATGTGTTTGTACTGTGAGTGTGTATATACTGTGTAGGTGTTTTTGTATGTATGTGTGTATTTTATGTTTGTGTATGTATGTGTTTTTATACATGGGCATTGCTCATATGTGTGCACTATATATGTTTTTATATGTATACTGTGTCGTGTGTGTGTGTGTGTGTGTGTGTGTGTGTGTGTGTGTGAAAAGTGCTTAGCAAAGCTGAGGGCCTGCTGCTGGGTAGTAATCCTCCATGTGGGAAAACTATTTTGGGAACACTAAGAGTTAATGCCCTTCTTGAGGCCACAGATAGGCTTAATGGCACCTGGCCAGGAGGTGAGCCTGAATCTGCCTGAAAAGTTGATGGATGACGGGTTTGTTGTCTCTCCCACCTCCTGTCCCAGCACAATCCCTGTTCTCGCTTACGTACACGCAGAACAGATTGTTCCCCACTTAGCTTTCTAGCTTTTTCTCCGAGTCTCTGCTTTTGTTTGTCTCTCCCTCTTCAGATTTATGTCATCTCTCTTTCATCGATATCTACGTATGTAGAGCTATATGCACACACGTCTGTTCATGTGTATACGTGCAAAACACCCATATGTGTACACATGTCCATATAGCGTGTGTGCATCTGTCCCGTTATTTTGGAGTGCCTCATAATTTGCGTCTATATCCTCCTGGCAACCCAGAGCAAAGTAGAAAAGGCCACCCCTCCTCTTGACCTAAGGATCATGACGTGAGCCTAATAAGGAGTTGGCACGAAGACCAGCAACTCGGGATTGGGGTTCTCCTGGGAGATTGACAAGTCCCAGAGAAAATGAGTGATTTGGACCAGCTGATGCTTCCTTCCTGGCCACTTGCTTCTGACTCCAAGGAGACTATAAAAGGAGCAGTTGACAAAGTGGGAGTCAACCTCCTCTCGCTCCTACTGGAGTAAGATTACACCCTCTTCAAACTTGGTAGGACAATCCTGCTTCATAGCCCAGTCAAGCATCCTTTCTTTTCTACCTCCATGAATGGATTCGACTTTTTGGGTGAGTGTGCCGACCAGTTATTTAACCAAAGCCAGAGTGGACTTTGTCACCTAGTCTCAGGCAGCGTAGCAGAAGGCTTAGCCGTGACCACCACACCACCCATCAGAGATCCCAGAATTCTGGAACCGATGCGATGAAGTCAGCAAAATCGGGGTAGTATAATCAATAATGGAAACAACATAAACAGAACTAAACATCATGCAGTTAGAAAGAGACCGAGCTCGGCCCTAGAGAAGAACGGAGACCTTCCTCCTTTCTTTACTAAAGTTGGAGACTACAGCCATGTAACATTATATGTCAGACACTGGTGGCGAGTCTTTTTTTGGACATCGTTACCAGGGATGGCTGGGGGGGGGGGATGGGAGGAGTAAGATAATCTTAGAAATGAAAACGACGTTAAAACAAAAAAGAGGGGGGTAGAGGAACGAAGCATTTACTAAGCACCTACTGTGTACTGATTTGTGTCGGAGGCAAGATTGGAAAAGAGTGCTCGACTCTTAACACTGGGCCACCGAGAGAGTTGTAGGGTTTTTGAAAAAAAAATCTGTAACAGTGAATTTCCCCACACCTAGGCCACCAGTTGAACTTGTAAATTCCTCTGATTGTGAGCTGAGGCTGGGTTTTATTTATCTTTGCTCTAAGTTCCCTTCCAGCTCTAACTACTTTGATCCTTCTGTGAGTGGAGCAGCTCCAGAGCAGAAAGAAAATTAGCCAAGAGAGCAAAAAGAAAAGGTATGTTTGGGGATGGGTGGGGCAAGGGAATCCTAATACTAGGGCACCAGAAATTGAAGTGTCTAATATAAACATTTAGAAGCTGTCTCTCCCTTTTCCCTTACCTGCCACTCAGACACCTCGACAGTGCCCATCAGCCTACGTACATCCATCCAATGTTTGGTGAACTTGGATCAGCTAGCTCAGTTGTTTCATCTGTAAAATGGGGATAAATATTGGGGGAGGGGCTGCCTTGCTTCACAGGGTGTTTGTAAAGGTGAAAGCTATGCGTGAGCGTGACTACTAGGGCCAAAACGGGTAGTGGGAGTCAATTTTCCAGTGATAGAAGACTTAGTTCTGCTGGCTCCCAAATTCCTACTTTCTAGCCAGTGAGGAGAAAATACATTTTTGCTTCATTCATTTGTTGCTTAAAAATCTCAGAGAGGGCCTTGCCCCAGGGTCACAGGTTGACTTTGTTTGCACCACATATATACATGTGTGTGCATGCATACACACACACACACACACACACACACACACAATCTTCTGCCACAGGCTCTCCACAGGGGGAGAAGAGGAGGTGAGGAGGAAAGGAAGGACAATGGGGAGAAGGGGAGGAGGGTGGTATTAATTAGACCAGAAGACTAAATCATAGCTCATAAAGAATCATATGAATATATTTGGTCTGAGTTCCACTCCCACTGGGACTACTCACTCACTCAACAAAGATAAGCTGCTACCTAATCAGAAAGATTTCTATCGCAAGCTGTATGGGAGTCTGAGCAAGTTTCCTCCCAGCTCTGACAACCAGTGTTCAAGAGGACCCTCCCAGCGCTGCCCATTTCTAAGGCAAGGACCCTTTTAGCTCCAGCATTGGGTGTTCCGAGGTCTTTCTCAGCACTGGCATTATATGGATCGAGGACCCTCCCAGCTTTGGCCACCTTTTATCCCAAGGTCCGTACCATCTCTGGCATTCATTCTATGTCTCTGGACCCTTTTTGCTCTGGCATTGGGAATTCAAAGGTCCCTTCTTGCTAGCTTTGACATTTTATGATCTAAGGACCCTCCCAGCTCTGGCATTCTCTGTTCTAAAGTCCCTCCCAGCTGTAACATTCGATAATCTAGGGACCCTCCCAGCTCTGACATTCAGTGTTCCAAGGTCCCTTCCAGCTCTGACATTCTGTGTTCTCAGGTCTCTTTCAGCTCTAGCATTCTGAATCCCAGAGGCCCTGAATTCAGGCAGGAGTTTGGTCAGCTTGGCAGCAGCATCCTGGATCAGGGAGCAGGTGAGCAACCCCCTTTTCACCCCACCAGAGGTAGCTCTCGCAAGAACGGCATTCCCTCCCTCCCAGATCTTTTCCTGCTCTTCCTCCCTCAATGCCCAGAGGGCCAAAGAAGCCACCAGCAGCTTCCAAGGTACCTCACTCCATCTGGTGTTGCTGGACCTGAGGGCTCACCCTCAGTATCTGGCTGTAAGACCATTCCCGAAGTCCTTAGACAAAAACAGTTCTCTCCTAAGTGTCCCCAAAGGCAAAGCAGAAGTGCCTCCAGGAGGGAGCCCCACACAGAAGGGATAGCTTATTTCCTTGGCTCTCCTGCCCATCCACATCCCATTTCCGCTCCCCAAGCCCACATACAACAGGGAATACGATACAAAGAGAGAGAAGCGGTACCTAGTTGTGGGCCAAAGCTTGAGCAAAGCTATCTAGACCTTAGAAGAACACAGAATCTGCAGTTGAGAGTTCACTGTCCAATGAAGCAGGTCAGCAGCAGGATAAAGAACCCACTGAGAAGCACTTGGTTAGAGAGATATAGCTGTCCTCCTGGCTCAGCTGATTTGGGATGGGTGGGTGGGGGAATAGAGACTCATGGCAAGTCTGAGCTTGAACGAATGTTTCCATAGAAAATGTCACAACAGGAGACCTTGAAGGTCATTCCAGTCCGATTCCCTCATTTTACAGCTGGGGAAACTGAGACATTTTTGACTCGCTCACGTTCAAAATGTGAACACAGGCCCTCTAACTCTCAAACTACTTCTGTCTCTCCCCCAGTCCTTTTGCCTCTTTTCATTTCTGTCACTCACTGGAGCAGCCAGCTCCTGTCCCCAAACTCTGAATGAGAAATCCCCACTGAATGACTTCCTCTCATTATTTTATTTGTAATTTCTTTCTTATTTTGGAGGCTGGGTCTCCTCAGTTCTCCCAGATCAGAAGTGTAGCCATCACAGCTGATGGTGCCAGTGATCCCCATATGAATCCTACTTAGGTAGCCAAAGAACTCCACCAGCCTCATCTATTGGCATCCTTTTGGCACCAAGCCCACCGAAAAGACTGCCTTTCTGCTGCCCACCCTTGACTCGCCATGGAGAAATATCACATGATCCTCCATGACTGGAATAGACTCCTTTCTGTCCTATCGTCATGAGAAAAAACAAAGTCCTTTCTTCATGCCTCCACTCAAGTTGTTGCTTTCTCCAGGAAGTCTTTCTTGAAGCCATCCCTGAAAAACCTCTCTTTCCTGGAAATCTTCATGATTCCCTGAATCTCTCCCTTGCTATCCTCACACTCTACTATTAGCTGATTTTTATGTAGGGTTTTGAAGTTTACTGGGCATCTTGCATGGATAATCTGGTTTGTGTCTGCTTTTGGTACACATCCTTGACCCCTCCTCCATCTCTATCACCCACACTCCCTCTCTCAGCCCCAACAGACAAAACCCTCAGAAAGCAGAGACGGATTCATTTTTTTAACATTGGTTTTTCTTTTTAGATTTAGTTTTAGATTTTCTTTCAGCAGTCATTGCCAAATTCAAATGTTCAAGCATAGGGAGAAAAGAAAAAGAGCATATGAAACATATGAAACTGAACTTTGGTTACATGAAGCTTTTAATAATTCACAAAATTAATTTATAAGGAAAAATAAATAAGTTAGTTAAAAACTCTCTGTTTTATCCCTTTACCCTCTTCTGGTCTAGTTCTTATAAATTTTTGTTCTATTGATGTATTTTTTCTTTTCTTTTCTTTTCTTTTTTTTTTTTTTTGCATCTGTGTGATTTTCTGCTATCTCCCCATTCCCTCTGCTCAGACATTGCTATTTTTCATCTTTGTATTCCTGGCATGAAGTACAGAAAGAGAAGAACAGTTGAGTAAATTGTGATATGTTATACTGTAAAAAATTATGAATATTAGTAATTCAGAGAAATTTGGAAAGAATTATATGAACTGATGCACAGAAACGTATGCAGAACTATGAGTGATTTACTCAATGAATGTACGTTACTTTGTATGTATTTTGTATTAACTTATATGTATACATTCATTGGAGACATGGACTATTTCATGGGCCTCCTCCTCTTCTTCCTCCTTCTCCTTTCAGCATACAGTAGGACTCAATAAATGTTTTCTGAGTTGATTAGGAGGAAAGGCCTAGTTTGAGAAAGAAAACTGTGGGCTCTCTAGTTACAAAAGGACTTAGACATTCTCTGGTCCCAAAAGACATTTAAGTGACTGAAGTCAGTAAGACACAAGTTTAAATGCAGCTTCAGGTATTTACTTGTTTAAACAACAAGTTACTTAACTTCTATGTGCCTCAGTTTCCTCCTTTGTAAAGTAGGCATAATAATAGTGCCTGTTTCTCAGGTTGTTGAAGGGATAAAATGAGATCATATTTATAGGAGTTTTGCCCATTCAAAAACACTACATAAATGCTAGCTATGATTATTACCAATTTCCTTATTTTAGAGAAGTGAAAGGGGACCTGTTTTTCCCAAGGACACCCAAGGGTCAGAGACAAGATGTGATCTAGGTACTTTATCTCTGTCTCTGTGTCTCTGTCTCTTTCTTGGTTTCTCTCTATGTCTCTGTGTCTCTGTCTCTCATTCCTTCTCTCTCTGTCTGTCTCTGTCTCTGTCTCTGTCTCTGACTGTGTGTGTGTGTGTGTCTTTCTCTGTCTCTGTCTCTCAAATCATGGTTAATTGACTTGTCCAGTGTCACACAGCTAGTAAATATCAAGTATCTGAGGTTAGATTTGAATTTGGTTCCTCCTGATTCCAGGTCCTTTATTTCAGATACCCATCAGATATCCATCCTGACTCAAGCTTCTGGGGTACAGGTCCCTTTGGTGGAGCCAATTGTTTCTTTCAGTCCAGGTCACCTTTTCAATCTACCAGGAACCCAATAAAAACCAATCAGCTTCTTTCTTAAATAAAGCCTCTCCATCTTGGAAGAAGAAGAGGATCTGCCTGCCCCTAACACCATACCCCTTCACATGAATTCTGAAGGAAATCTCCCATCCATTTACCCTCGGGGTCAGAGGGCAGAGATACATGTTGGGATGGAATTGGGGTGATAAGACTCCTCTCTGAACCTGACCCAAACAAGGCAACCCTTAAAAACCAAAATAGACAGTTTTTGATTGAGTGCAAATACATTATTTATGTAACTTGTGACTTCAGAGAGAACTAGAGTCCAAGGTATAACAGGTAGCACGGGGACCTGAGTAATCAAGCTTTATTTTTAGGGCCATCTGCAGCAAGAAGCTGGAGGAGAAAGAAAACAAGATCGAATAGGCCCAGGGGGATGGCCTAACCAGATTTCTGAGAAGCAAGTCCATGAGTTATCTTCACAAAGAGCACTTGAAGATGTATCCGGGTTCCTTTCGATACAACAGCCACAGTGGAGGCAGTCGAGGCCCCTATAGCCATCTACAGAACTCCAACTTTGGGCCAGGCCCAGGTTATGCCTACTATATGGGATACCATCAAGTGTCCAACCTGGATGGCCACAGGCAGTGGTTTGGGAACTGGGGGTCTCCGTATGCCCCTCCAAAGATGGATTGGATGTCCCCTGGTGAAGGCCCCTCAGATTATATGAGGAAATCCCCATCGAGCAAGATTCCCTACAGCTCTCCTGACTCCAACAACCTGCCCCTTCCCAAGACCCCCGGAGACTATTCTCCCAAAGACATGGAGCCCCACTCCTGCAACAATGGCCACCATACCTATGCTTGGATGCAAAAAACCATGGGATACACAGGTAAGCGCTAAATAACTTTTCCCTTCCTTGTCACCCAACTAACTTAAGCTCATAGTTTCAAAGGCCCCTTCCAGCCCCATTATTTTACAGAAGAAGAAAAAAATAAAGATGTATAGGAGAGGAGGAAGAAGTATATCCTTGTATCAATTCCTGAGATCTTTCCCATACCTGAAATACAAAATGTAATTTAGATCCTGTGAATTTAGAAAAATCCTGAATTCACATAACATTTCTATCAGGAAGGGACCTCAAAGGTCATTGAGTCCAGCTCCCTCATTTGATAGAGGAAAAAACGGAAGCCTAGAGAAACCAAGTGACTTGCCAGGTAGTAATTAGCAAAGGAGGATTTGAACCCAGGTCTTTGGATTCTTTCCCCCATGCCAGAGATGAAGGAATAATCACAAGATTGGGGAATTTTGGCCTTCACACAAACCTCCCCCCAATCTAGATAGTTTAAGATGTTGAACTTATCCTTTGCCCTTCGCAAGTAAGAGGAGGAGCAAGGGGTCTAGATGAGGCAGAAAAAAAGTCACATTATCTTTCCTTACTTGTACAAATTGGTTTCTATCTGTGGCTATAAGCAGGTTTTTTCTTCAATGCAGGAGAACATTCCATCACCCTTTCCCTACTCACCCCTCTCAAGTTTCTATCTTCTTTTGGCCTAGCATTAAATGTGCCTTGGGGCCTGGTAGAGTGGGGTGGGGGGAAGGAGAGGAGGAGGGCTGCAAAGTTAGCTAGCGACATGGATCAGATTATCCTGATACTGGGGGAGAGAGCCGAAAAAGAGCAAGAAAAGTGGAGGAGAGAGCAGAGTTGGGCAGAATTTTGGAGATCGTTAAATCCAAATCCTATGATTTACTTCATTTTTATTTTTTTAGTGATAGTAAAGAAATTCTTTCTTACCCATCCTCCCTCCACCAAAAAAATAAAAATAAAAAACCAAACCAAATCCTTTCTCTGGAATAGAATACCAAATATAAAAAACGGAGGAAATGATATCCATCCTTCAATCAGGAAGCCACAGCCAGACTCATAGAGCAGGAAGAGCACGAGTACCGAAACTTTGTCCAATTCCCTTATTGTTCATAGGACGAGACCAGTCCAATCGCATAGCTAATGATTGCCAGAGAATACACTAGAGTCCAGATCTCAAGTCTCAAACAAGACTCCTCTGTTACATTTCCAAGTTTCCTCAAAAGCTCTGAAAAACATCATATTGTCATGTGAAAATCCTTATTATGAGGAGAGAAGGTGGTGGTCTTACTAGGCTAGTTTGTAACTTGGAGCTCCAGCGATGTGTCTAGGATTTGTATTTCCAAAGCGGGAAGGGGAAAGAGAAAGGCAGAAGGGAGGTAGTCCCCTTCGTGTCTGCAGATAAAAACTCCTTTGCACTTTAGCCAGTAATTTTCAAGAGTTTCTCTGCTCAGAAGGGCCCGCACCTCCACTCCAGCCTTTCCCTCCCTTACCCACCCCAAACCAACCGCATGATTGAATCTCTTGGAAACTGGCATGGAGAGACTGGAGTCTCCTCCCTCTCAATGAGGAGTTCTTAAAGGAAGAAGCTTAATGACACATCACAACACATCGACTATCCTCATATGAGATATGATAGCGAATTCATAGTTCTAACAGGATTCCTTTACCGTGTACCAGAAGGAAAGCTCAGGGACTATGGAGGACCAGGGAAAACCTCAGAGCAGAGACACCTAATATTTCCTTAATGTTTTCTATTCCATCATTGATCTGATCTTTTTCTTTTCTAATCTTACTAAGGAACAAGTCAGAGCTAATCATAATCATGCCCCAGTGCCCCCAAGCGTGTCTCCAGATTTCCAAGTTACAGCTTCTTTTCTACAGTAGTGGAGGCAGTTTCCACTGTGGGAGGTCTCAAAGCTAATAAAATTCCAGGTCTGTTCCAAACAAGTCTCTAACCTTAAGAGTTACCATTATTCTCCCTTTAAAAATGAGAAAATTGAGACTCAAAGGGAGTCATCGCACAAAACACATAGCAAGGAAATAGTGGGGCTGGCACCGTGATCCAAAGCTTTCAATTCTAAGCCTGGTGCTCTACCTGGTACACCAAGTTTCTTTTCTTCTGTGTGATCTGGGTAGGGAGGCACCTGACTAGCCATAGGACATTCGCTGTCTCACTAGATGGATGAACTTAAGTAGACAGCCATCATTGGGGTTATTGAAGAAACTCTGTAGGGTAGTCCTAGAGAGATAAAGGTTAGAAATGGAAGTAAAGGGAGCAATTATTTCTTTGTTCTGAATTCCTAGAAAGATTGGTCTCTGCACTTTCTTTTGATAAAGTTGAAATAATAATACCCAATCGTGGGACTCTAGCTCTTGAGGCTTACTTCCGTACTTGGTGCTTTCTTCCCATCAAATGGACAGAGCCAGTATTATTGTTCTCATCTTACAGATGAAGAAACTGAAGCTAGTAAGTTTCCAAAGCAGGACTGGTCCCCGAGTCCTCACTGCACCAAGAATACAAAGTTAATTGACTCATTTTTAGGACTAAACTCACAACCTTGTTCTCCCAGGCTCAAGGTTCTAACCATCGGAGATAAATGACTCAGATAACCTCGGATAATAGTCTTGAGTGGAGTCAGTAGATTGGATTTCTAGAAAAATCTGAGAATCCAGGCTTTGTCTTTTGCCCTGCACCAAGGGGTAAGAGAGAGTCCTCTGGGTTGTCTCGGTACTCAACAGTATTGTACACAGAAAAATATCCAAGGAGTTTAGGCAGAGGTGAAAGGATCCATAGAATTAAGAGGACATAAAAACCTTAGAGCGCCATTTCACTCAACCAAGCAAGAAGCATTCATTAAGCACTTGCTGTGTACCTTGACCTGTGCCAGTCCTCAGGGATCAAAGTACAAGGAATGAAACAACTTCGATTCTGGTGAACCTTGGATTTTATACATAGACATACAATCCAGAACAAATGCAAGGCAATTAGGGAAGGGAGGGAAAGAGGAAGGACACTAGCAACTGAGGTGATAAGGAGAGTCTTCATGAAGATGGAGTTTGCACTATGTCTTCAAAGAAGAAATTTGTTCAGGGTCAACACAGCTAGTAAGTATATGAGGCCAGATTTGAACTTATGAAAATGAGTCTTCCCAATTCCAAGTCCAGTGCTCTATCCAATAAGAACCAGCTAGCTGGAGTGACTCTGAGAGGTGGAAATATCTGAGGTCAGATGGAGCTAGAAGAGACCTTAGGGATTTTCTTGTTTGTGGCAGGGGGAAATGACTTGTCTAAGGTCCCACCATAGTATAGAATATCTCCAGAACTGGAACCAAATAGTGTGAGGGAAAGGGAGGAGGCGCAGGGAATTCAAAAGGGGCTGAGAAACCCAAGCTTCTGAAATACCTGGCCCTCCCTCCCTCCAGGCTGGGGATGGAACATTCAGTTTGCACCTGTGCTGGATTGCCTATGCCAAATCACTTTCACCACCTCCAGTAGGCCGTGCCCTTACAGGCAGTATCAAGTAAGGAGTTAAGCAATCAGCCAGCAACTTTGATCCTGGTAGACAGAAGCCCCCGAAGCACTCAGGCCCAAGAAATCCTTTTTTGGGTCTGAATTCCCAGAATGACTCATCTTGCCTGTTTTACTCCCTGGTCTGTGCAAATGGGCCCAGCTCAGTAAGAGTGTCAAGCGAAGGGTGATGGGAAAGGTGGACTGCTGACCTTAGGACCCTAGACTTAGAGTCCGAAGGGACTCCTGAGGCCAGATGGTCCACCCCTTTCGTTCTACAGAGGGGGAAACTGAGGCTCCGAGGAGGAAATGCTGTAGCCAAGGCCACACATAGGAGCCTAACTATAAAGCTGCAAGACCTCAGAAGTCACAGAGTCTAATCCTCTCATTTAACATCAGAGGAAATTGAGGCTCAGGGTCACACAGTCATTTTCTTTTGCTAGGCCTCAGTTTCCTAAGATGTTAGTTGGGAGGACTGGACTGCCTGGCTTCTAGGGTTTCCTCCCGGGTCCAGATCTCTAGTCCCCAGGGGTTCCTTCCGACCTTGTTACTGGGAGGCCGCCTGAGAGAGCATTCTCTTGAGCTTGGGTTTCGGGATCCTCTCTGTCCCAGGGGGCACCTAACTCTTTGAACACTTTTCTAGTCTGCCCCCAATGCGGTCTCCTTTGATGTTCCGTCCCTCACAAAGGGAAAACTGGCCTGCCACAAAGGGTGAGAATTTTCACAGCAAATAAAGAAGCCTGGGCTGACCTTAATTGTCCCCCCCAAAGAAAGTGCTGGAGGGCAGGGGAGGAGAGCCTTGGGCTTTAAAGACTCTGCAAGTACTGCTTCAGACTGAGGCCTGCCCTCTCTTGCCTCCTCCGTTCTCATCAAGCCCCTAGCAGGCCAAAGAATGGGGAGAAATGGAAGGGGGGAAGAGAAAGTGGGAAAGCTCAGGCGTTAAGCCCTAGCTCTTTGGGAGGGAGCCCTTTATTCCTCGGGAGTCTGGTGGAATGGTGAGGACACGGGATTTCAAGGCAAAGGACCTATATTCCAATCCTCTTCTGTGACTGCTTACTCGTGTGATCAGTTTATCCGTCTGAAAAATGAAGGCATTGTACTAAATCTCTTAAGATTCAGGAAGAACTAGATTTGCATCCTTCCTCCTACTCTCAGGGAGCTGCAAGCATCCCTCCCTGGGTTTCACTTTCCTCTTTCTGACTAGGAGGCGATGAGTATTCGATCTAGGGTTAGGTAAGTGAACAAGACAACTTGGCTTAGTCCCATTTAGAATCCTTTTTCAATGGGGAAAATCAGAGAATCTGATTGGGAAAAAGTTCTGCTAGCTGATTTCCTATATATATGTATCTATGTATGTATGTGTATATATATATATATATATATATATATATATATATATATATATATATATATTAACATAGAACTAGGCTTCTCAAAAAGAGAGGAGAAAGATGGAAAAGGATGATCTATGTTTACCACAGAACAAAGTTTAGGGAGTCACTTTATTATTATTTTTGGGATAATAATGGTTGTCATTTTTTAAATGCCTAACATGTGACTGTTAGTATGCTAAGCATTTTATAAATATGATCTCATTCCATCCTCACAGTAACCCTGGGATATTATTAGCATCCCCATCTTGACAATTGAAGAAACTGAGGCAGGGTTTCAGTGACTCGCTTAAGATCACCGAGCTAGAAAATTTCTGAGGTGGGATTTGAACTCAGGTATTCTAGACTCCTGGCTCAGGGCTCTAGTCACTGTATGATCTAGCTGCCTTCAATGAATATTTCTTACTTTTATATTCATTTCTGAATATATTCCTCCATAACCTCAAGGAAAAGAAAAACAAAGGGAAAAAAAGTTCAGCCAAAATGAACATATTCCTGGAATCTGACTATTCCATACCCATCATCCACCCACCTTTCTGAAGAAGAGAGACATGAATTTGATCAGTTCTTCAGGGATCCACTTTGGAGATTCAGCACATGATCCCATGAAGGAAAACAGATACAATAGGCTTTTCTCATCACAACACCTTGACCAGGAGGGGGTCAGAAAGCAGCCCACGTGACCAGATGCCAAACAAGCATTGCCCATTCCCAAAACAGACAAGCTTGTAAAGGAGCAGCTGGGGTCCCTGGAGCTTGGGGTTTCAAGCAGGATTTGTTCACTAGCCTGAATTGGATCTTTTGGGAGCTCAAGGGAAAATCGATCTGGGCTAGGCTGGGCCCATCTACCTTGAGACAAACAAATGACCCAGGGATTAGCTGGGATGGGGTAATAATTAGGGGAGTTGGAGGAGGGATAAGGGAAAGTGAGCTCTCTACCTCTGTTCTCTTTCCTTTTTCCTCCTCTCACTCCCTTTCCATTCCATGCCATCTCTGCCAGCAGAACGCCTCCTCTACCATCCCCACTAGATCTGTTGCACTGATTAGTGCCTTTTCTCCATCCTCATTCTTGACCTCTCTGCAGCATTTTCCCCAGAATCTCCTCATCTTCTCCTTTGAGATTTCTTTTCTCTAGGTTTTGGGGCATTATTCTCATACTGATAGTTCTCCTCCTGCCATACTGAATCTTCTTTCTAGGTCACACCCAGAAACCATGAGTACCCCTCAAGGATCCATCCTGGGCCGTCTTCTTCCTTATGCTACTAGTTCTTGTGATCTCATCAACTCCCATAGATTCAGTTATCTGTATGATATAAGGATATCCTAGCCCTAACCTCTTTCCTAATCTCCAGACTCACATTTCCAACTACCTCTTGGCCATTTAAAACTAGATCTTAAATTCATCATGTCCAATACCGAACTCATCATCTCCCCCTCCCCTAAGTCCTTCCCTTTTCCTAAATTTCCTATTGCTGTCCAGGGAACCATCATCCTCCTATACACCCAGGCTCCTGAATCCTCACTTTCTTACCCCTATATCCAATCTGTTGCCAAAACCTGTACATCTAGAATATAACATCTTTTGTGTATCCCAGCTTCTTAAACTGTGGTTCATGACCCCATATGGGGTCTCTTAACTGAACATGGGAAGGGTGACAAAATTATGACGTATCATCGATTCGTCTATTTTATATCCCTATATACCAGAATCACATAAAAATTTCTCTGGTGAAAAGGGGTTGAAAATGGAAAAAGTTTAACAAGCCCTGTTGTATATAAACCTTCTCTCTTCTGACTGTCATCATCCCGGTATAAGCCCTGACCTCTTTTAGAATATTGCAATAATCCCTTGATGATTCCGCCTGCCACAAGTCTCTTCCCACTCCAATTCATTCTCCACTTGGCTGTCAAATTGATCTTTCTAAAGAGCAGATCTGACCATGCCACCCACTCATATCAACCATAAGCTCCAGTGGCTCCCTAGTGCCTTCAGGATCAAAAAGAAAATTCTCAGTTTGACTTTTAAACCCATTCTTTCCTGTGTCTTTCCAGTCTTTTTGCACTTCTTCCCACTGTCCCCCCATACTCTCTGATCCAGAGACACTGACCTCCTTGCTATCCATCCTATAAGATTCTCTATCTTTCAACTCTGGACATCATCACTGGCTGCGCCTCCTTCCCCCTCTTGCATGGAATGGTTTCCTTCTTGATCTCTGCCTCCCAGACTCCCCAGCTTCCTTGAAGTCCCAACTACATTTCCATCTTCTGCCAGAAGCCCTCCTCCTTAATTTTACTTCTGAGATTACTCCCAATTCATCTTGTTTCTACATAATCACTTAGTGGTTGTTTTCTCCATTATGCCGTGAGCTTCTTGAGAGCAGGGACTGGTTTTTGCCTTTATAAGTATCCCTAGCATTTAGCACAGGGCCTATTACACAACACTAATGGTACTTAGTTAACAACACTAGTTGACCGAGGATCTCTTTTCCCCCTCTCTTCAGTGGAAAATGAGATCGCTCAGATAACGGCTTGAATACCACGCCGAGCATCAGACGATATTAGGTTCATTTTGTCATCCAACAAGGAAGCAGCATCTTAGATGATAACCCCTCTTCCTCCCCCCTCCAAAGGTTCATGGGATTAAGGACCCTTGAGATGGAGTGCAACCTTCTCATTTAATAGAGAAGGAAACTAAAGCCCTGAAAAAAGGAAAGTGACTCTAAAGAAGACTCTCAGCTCAGTGCGTGGGGCAAGTGGAATGTCTCCAGCCCCGGTGAGTGCCAGGAAAACTCACTAGTTGAATTTTGGGGAAAACATTGTGGATGCCCACAATGGCATTCACTACTCTTGTGAATACCCTTGTTAATGCCCATTCCGCATTCACTATTGCCAATCTCTCCTAGTTCCCAGGTCTTCAGAGAAATCTCTGGTCACTGTCTTTTGCTGTGCTTAAACCGATTTTACCAAGCTTACCTCTGTCTAAGGTCTTCAGAGATCTCTGGCCATCATTTCACAAGAACAACGGTTTAGATACACGAAAGAGTGCTCGAGAACGGCCATGTGCAAACTCAAGATCTTTTATTCACGTGTTCTCATCCTGCCCCTAGCTGACCTCCTACTGACTCCTAGTGAACTCCTGCTGAACTCCTGGTCAA
This sequence comes from Antechinus flavipes, assembly GCF_016432865.1. Taxonomy (NCBI): domain Eukaryota; kingdom Metazoa; phylum Chordata; class Mammalia; order Dasyuromorphia; family Dasyuridae; genus Antechinus; species Antechinus flavipes. The sequence continues at coordinate 11,347,954 of NC_067404.1, forward strand.
AGAGGACCAACTTCCTCGTCCCCACAGCTTAAATAGGGTCTACGAGGATATACGCACAGCCAATCAGAGAAGGAGACGTCTCCCGTTAACTATGCGGTTCTCAATGAGACCAGAGTTCCCGCCCACAAGGCGGTCCTGGTTTATTCACAGAAACTACTTCTGGGGGTCTCAGGCTATATTGCCTGTTTACTTCCTGATTGCAAAGTGCCTGACTCCTCCTCTGACCCTTACAAAACATCATAAATTCAAAAGTTTAGTTCAATAAATCTGTAGTCAATTGATGCAGTGAGTAGAATATTGGACTAGAGATCAGCAGGATCTGAGCTCCAGTTCTGCCTCAGACACACCTGTATGTGTGACCTTGGGCAAGTCACATGTTTTTCCATCTGTAAAATGGACATAATGATAATACCTGCTGCCTAGAAATGGCATCTAGATGCCATTTCAGTGACTAGATTGCTGGGCTTGCACTCAGGAAGACTCATCTTGCTGAGGTTCAGACATTTACTAGATGGGTGACCCCGGGCAAGTCTTTGAACCTTATTTGCCTCCGTTTCCTCATCTGTAAAACGAGCTGGAGAAGGCAATAGCAGACCGCTCCAGTATCTTTGTCAAGAAAACTCCGAATGGGGTCACAGAAAGTAAAACATGATGGAAACGACTCAACGGCACTTCCCCAAGTTGTGAGGATCAAATGAGATGATATTTGTGAGGTAAATCATAAAAACTATTATATAGCAAGCATTTATAATGCTACTTATTATTGTTATCATTAAGCTCCCACTGTGTTTGTGCCAGAAAAGATGCGGACTTTAGATAAGATATAATCCCTTTCCTCCTCAAGATCCTGTTCTAAGACGAATGACTGATTTCCTGTAACACAAATATACACTCAACTATGACTGTCTTTTGCCATAATCATCTCTTGCCCTGTTCAGAATGAAGGAAATGATCATTCCACCTCTTCAGCCTTGGTCAAGCCACATCCATGTTCCAGAATAATGTGTTCAGATAGAGGTATATTTTTAGAAGGACATTGGTTAGCTGAAGAGGAACTGGAGAACTAGGCATCAACTGAAGGAAGGCACCGGGGAGTTGGAGAAGACTTGATTTGTTTGGCCCCAGAGGGCAAGCCTAGAAACAATGGTTGGAAATGTCAGTTGGGTTCAAAATAGAGGCAAGAAAGCATGGAGTTTAGAGCAGGTGGACCTCGTTTGAAATCGTAGCTCTGCCATTGCTACCAATGTGGCTTTTGGACAACTGGCTTCACCACTCTGGGTCTCAGTTTTCTCATCTGTAAAATGGGTCAGAGAGCAAGTGGATTAGATCAGTGATGTGAAGTTCAAATAGAAATTAAGCCCCCTATACATAAGGAGACTTGTGGATGCAAATTGACTTAGAAAACTCTGTGTGTGTGTGTGTGTGTGTGTGTGTGTGTGTGTGTGTGTACATATACATTATCTATGGCTTATTGTATTTTTAAATTTGTTCTGTTAAGTATTTCTCAATGACATGGAATCTGGTTCAGTCAGCACTAGGCAGGCCAGGAGGCTTCAAGTTTGACAAGTCTGGGCTAGATGATCCCTGGAATACTTTCCAGCTCTAAATTTTCTTATTCTATCACTAAAGCTGGCTAAAAGTGAGAAAGAGTGAACTTTCCATCAGTGGCTGTCTTCTCATTTGAAATAGCTAAGATAGCTTACATCTGTATATACTCTCATTTGGTCCTCCCAAGAATCCTGGGAAGGACATGCTATAATGATTACCATTTTATAAGTGAGAAAACAGAAGCAGACAGAAGTCAAATGACTTGCTCAGAGTATCTAAGAGAGGGGTCCAAGTGCAATGCTCTATCCATTGTGCCCCCTGGAGGTTATAAGGTGTTTCCACTCTGATAGAGATTAGCTTAGTCTCCTCCCTCTGCATATGAATGTAGGGGTCACAAAATTCTGATTTATTATAAATACATGTTTGATCTGTATACCTATTTTATATACCTACACAATTGGGGTCGTGTAAAAATTTCTCCAGCAAAAAGGGATAGCGAGTGGAAAAAGTTGGGTTTAGGGCCCGGCCTAACCATGTGGCAAATATTTCTTCATGCTCCAACCCAGCTGTATCTTCTCTCTCAAACAGGGAAAACAAGGAAAGAGAAATATCGGGTGGTTTATACAGATCATCAGAGGCTGGAGCTAGAGAAGGAATTTTATTTTGCTAGATATATCTCCTCACCAAGACGGTTGGAACTGGCATCTTCTTTGAACCTTTCAGAGAGACAGGTAAGGAGAATCTATTAGACCTCCAAGATTTTCCAAGACTTGCTACCAGAGACTTAGTAGAAGACTGAGGTAAGATCTAGAAGTTAAGAGTAATGTCCAAGTTTGCTGTCTGGAATCAGGAAACCTGGTGCTGCTATTTGCTACCTATGTAACTTTGGTTGTCCTGATCTATATCTGGAGACTGAGATGGCTCTGAAGGGGAAAAGTGAGGCAGATGACCTTGCACAATTCTCACTCACTCAAATCGAATTCACTTGCATGTCATGGCATCACCTCCCTAATGTCATGGTCCTCTTCAAGAATGAAGGACAAACAATAATAGACCAACTAGCTCATCTCTATGGGTCTTATTGGTTAAAATGAAGGTGGCACCAGAGGGTCCTTCTCGCTCTAGATGGAGGATTCCATATAGAATTCCATATTGAATAAGTAAGGACTGAAGGATGGTTTTTTTTAAAGTCTCTTTTCTTGAAGGAATTCATGGTGAATGTGGAGGGAAGGCTAAGATAACCTTTATAAATCTTTACTTCAATGTTTCTGTGGGAAAATTTTTTTTTTACCAAGAAAACCAAGTATGCCATGAATGAAACTTTCTAATGTTAAAAGGTCCTAGAAAGAGAATCAAATTGTATTGTTTGTGCTGATCTCTTGCACGTTGTTTCATTTGCTTTGAGTTTACTAGGCTAGGGAAGTTAGAGTTGGAGGCCTATGCCAAGCAACTGGCTTTATCCAGCTCATGGGCTGTGCCCTCCAGCAGCCATATCATTTCATGTTTGGGCTCTGGGTCATGACTCAGTATGGTTTACTCCTCGCCACTGAAAGCTCTGGAAGTAGGTAGAATACTGGTATCTCCAGGGCCTACCCAGTAGAAAAGTACCAAGCACTTTGTAGGAGATTAATAAAGGGTTGTTAATTGATTGATTGATTCTGGAGACACCAGGAAGAAAGATGTGGATATTTCTGAAGGGAAGGAGGGAGAACAGTGCAGTCATCTTTCTTTATAAGTAATTGCTATCAGCATGAATCCCTTTCAATTTCAATTTCTTGTTTAACCACAGAGTTCTGAGAATTTTCCCCATTATCCCATATTAAAAAGGCCCACGGTACCATTTGTGAACTAGCAAAGGCTTTGACATGGTGTAACAGAAATTTCCTGCCAAGAGAGGCTGGTACTGCCCACCACTGCCTTTTCTAAACTTCCAATCCTTTCCTTAAGATCAACTGGATGTGTCACTATACAGGCCTTGAGGAGACCTCTAATTGAGATTCTTTGACCCCCTGGAAACACGACTTGAGTTTTTTCTTCCCTGTTTCTACCTATACACAGCACAGCACAAAATGCACAGTCAAATCCAACTGGAGACTAGATACTGATCTTGGCCCATCTACCTAATGTGAGGTGTTTGTTTCTTCTTTTATCACCCATCCTTGACATTATTTATTGCAGAGAAAATGAGGGCTGAGGTCAGGAGAAGGTTGGAATTCGATTCTAAAATTGGCTCCAGCCTCAAAAGGCTGGAACATTATGAAGTTCAAGCTGGACAGGACTTCAGGTTATAGAATATAAAATGGTATAGCATGGAGAATCTTGGAGCATAAGATCTTAGAAATGGAAAGAATTCTACACAACCATTACCAAAAATAGAGAATGCCACAGCTTGAAGGGTCATTAGAAATGAAAATGTTACAACAAGAAGTGACCTAAAACCAGAATGTGAGAGTTGGGATGGTCTTGAGAACACAGAATGTTAGAGCAGGTGGGACTTGACAACACAAAATATTCTACAGAAATAATATAGTACAGAGAATGTAAGATTTGAGAATGTTATACAATGTCAGAGCTAGAAGGGTCCTTAGAACATAAAATGTCAGAGCTAGAGAGGCTTTAGAACAGGAAAAGTCATAGGTGAGAAGGGTCTTAGAACAGAAAGAGTTAGAATGGAAAGGTCCCTGAAAACAGAGAATGGCAAAGCTGGGAGAGATATTAGAACATTGAATTTCTGAACTCTGAAAGGTCTTAGAACACAGAATTCAGAGCTTGGAGGAGCCTTACAACAGAGAATGTCAGAACTGAAATGAACCTTAAAACGATGAATGTTAGTCAAAGTTTGATCAGGCCTTCAAATCCAGAATAACTGAGCTGAGAGAGGCCTTACAACATAGAACGTCAACTTTGAAGGATCTCAGAACACTGAATTTCACTCATACCAGAGAGGATCTTTAGACTATCAAATATCAACAGAGCCAAGAAGGTGGAAAGCAAACATGACTTTCTGTGACCTCCGCTGACCTTCTCTCAAACCAACCATAGATTAAGACTCTACACAGGTTTTGGAGTCAAAGAAACCACAAATTTTGGAGTACAACAAATTCCCACAAGATGATACTTTGGAACAGGTCTGTTTCAATCAGGTAGGGGGATAGTCTGCCAAGCCCAGACTGCAGCACAGGAATCCCAGGACAAGAAGTTGGGGCTGGGAGTCAGAGCATTGCAGCTTCCATGCACCTGGGATCTTCTGTGGGCCTCTTAGGGTACTCTGTCCTGGTTGCAAGTGGGTAATCTAGCAGATTTGCTACACAAGGCAAATTGTAAGCCACTGAACCCGGGAAGAACAAGAGACCTAGTGGCAGGAACTCAGCACCGGAAGTCAGTAAGCAGAACTGCCCCAGGGCAAACTAAAGCAACTGTCACTCCTTTGCATTAAGAGCAGACCTCAAGCCTTTAACCAAAAAAAAGAAAAGAAAAGAAAGAAAAAACAAAAAGCACTCTCAACCATCCATGGTGAACTTGTATGGAGAAAGAGAAGAACAGAACTCAAATCCTGAGGTTCCTACAAGAAAGTCAAATCCAAATGAAGTCCAAAAGGGAGATATGAGCTGGTCCCCATTTCACAAGGCTTTCTTGGAAGATTTCATAAAGGATTTTAAAAGAGAGTTAGAAGAAAAATAGATGGGAAAAGCATATAACTCCCTACAAAATGGATTTGATGAAATGGAAAAAGTATATAACTCCTTACAAAACAGATGTGAAAAAGATACCAATTCTTGAAAAACAGAATTTGTGAAATGGAAAAAAATAATGCAATGAACAAAACAACTCAATTGGCCAAATGAAGAAGGAACTAAAAAAGGTAACTAAAGAAAATAATACATTAAAAATTAGAATTGAACAAATGGAGGTGAATGACTCAATAAGACTTCAACAATCAAACAAAACCAAAAAAAAGAAAAAAATAGAAGGAAATGTGAAATACCGCTTAGGAAAAACAACTGACCTGGAAAATAGATCTAAGAGAGACAATCTAAGGATTATTGGACTTCTTGAAAGCCATGATAAAAAAAGAACTTAGAGATTATCTTACAGAAAATCATAAAGGAAAACTGCCTGATGTTTTAGAATCAGAAGGTAAAATAGCCATTTAAAGAATTCACCAATCAGTTCCTGAAAGAGACCCCAAATTAAATCTTCAAAGAATACTTTGGCTAAATTTTAGAACTATTGCACCAAGGAAAAGATATTGCAAGCAGCCAGAAAGAAACAATCTAAATACTGAGGAGCCACAATTAGAATTACCCAGGATCTAACAGCTTCCACCTTAAAAGATGAAAGGGCCTGGAAACAGATATTCCGAAAGACAAGACTTGGATTACAGCCAAGAATAAGCTACCCAGCTAAAATGAACATTCAATGCTATAGGTGAATTTCATCTATTTTTGATGTAAAGACCAGAACTGAACATAAAATTTGATCCCCAAACAGAGAACTCAAAAGAAACCTGAAAAGGTAAAAAGGAAATACTAGGGAGGAGGGAAGGAGGAAAGGAAAGAGAAAGCATAACTTAGAGTAAATAAGATGGCAGGAAATACAGAATTAGTTATTTTAACTGTGAATGGGATGAACTCTCTCATAAAATGAAACAGAAAACTGGATTAAAAGCCAGAATCCTACAATATGCTGCTTGCAAGAAACACGTTTAAAGTAGGATGATACATACAGAGTAAAGGCAAAGGGCTGGAGCAAAATCTATTATGTTTCAGGTGAAGTTAAAAAAAAAAAAGCTGGGGTAGCAATCCTAATTTCAGAACAAACAATAGCAAAAATAGACCTAATTAAAAGAGATAAGGAATGAAATTATTTCTTGCTAAAGGGTACCATAGATAACGAAGCTATATCAATACTAAACATATATGCACCAAATGGTATGGCATCCAAATTAAGAAATTAAGAGAGATGCAAGAAGAAATAGACAGCAAAACTATAATAGTGGAGATCTCAACCTTGCACTCTCAGAACTAGATAAATGGAACCACAAAATAAATAAGAAAGAAGTTAAGGAGATAAACAAAATGTTAGAAAAGTTAGGTAGGATAGATCTTTGGAGAAAATTGAATGGACACAGAAAGTAGTTTACTTTTTTCTCAGTAGTTCATGGAACTTATAGAAAAATTGACCATGTGTTAGGACACAAAAACCTCAAAATCAAATGAAGAAAGGCAGAAATGGTAAATGCATTTTTTCAAATCATGATGCAATAAAAGTCACATGCAATATAAGGCCAGGAGAAAATAGACCAAAATTTAATAGGAAATTAAATATTCTAATCCTAAAGAATGAATGGATGAAACAGCAAATCATAGACACAATCAATAATTTCATCCAAGAGAATGACAATAATGAGCCAACATAGAAAAATTGTTGAGATGCAGCCAACGTGGTTATAAGGGGAAATTTTATATCTCTAGATGCTTACTTGAATAAAATGGAGAAAGAGAAGACCAATGAATTGGGCTTACAACTAAAAAAGCTAGAAAAGGAACAAATTAAAAACCCTCAATTAAATAACAAATTTGAAATTCTAAAAATAAAAGGGGAGATTAATAAAATTGAAAATAAGAAAACTATTGAATTAATAAATAAAACTAAGAGTTGGTTTTGTGGGGGGAAAAAACCAACAAAATAGATAAACCTTTAGTTAATTTGATTAGAAAAAAGAAAGAAGAAAATCAAATTTAACAAAATGAAAAGGAAGAACTTTCCACCAATGAAGAGGAAATTAAAGCAATAATTAGGAGTCATTTTGCCCAATTACATGCCAATCAATTTGATAATCTAAATGAAATGGAAGAATATCTACAAAAATAGAGATTGCCCAGGTTAACAGAAGAGGAAATAAATTATTTAAATAGTTCCATTTTAGAAAAAGAACTAGAACAAGCTATTAATCAACTCGCTAAGGAAAAATCCCCAGGGCCAGATGGATTTACTTGTGAATTCTACCAAACATTTAAGGAACAATTAATTCTAATCTATATAAACTATTTGAAAAAATAGGGAATGAAGGACTCCTACCCAACTCCTTTTATGATACAGACATGGTACTGATACCTAAACCAGGTAGGACAAAAACAGGGAAAGAACATTATAGACCAATCTCCCTAATGAATATTGTTGCAAAAATCTTAAACAAAAAATTAGCAACGAGATTATAGAAAGTCATCCCCAGGATAATACACTATGACCAAGTAGGATTTATACCAGGAATGCAGGGCTGATTCAATATTAGTAAAACTATTAGCATAATCGACTATATAAACAAACTAACAAAGATCATATGATTATTTCAATAAATACAGAAAAAGCATTTGATAAAATCCCACACCCATTCCTTTATTTATTTATTTATTTGTTTTATTATTATTATTATTTTTAATAACTTTTTATTGACAGAACCCATGCCAGGGTAATTTTTTACAGCATTATCCCTTGCACTCACTTCTGTTCCGATTTTCCCCTCCCTCCCTCCATCCCCTCCCCCAGATGGCAAGCAGTCCTTTACATGTTGAATAGGTTACAGTATATCCTAAATACAATATATGTGTGCAGAACCGAACAATTTTCTTGTTGCACAGGGAGAATTGGATTCAGAAGGTATAAATAACCCGGGAAGAAAAACAAAAATGCAAGCAGTTTATATTCATTTCCCAGTGTTCTTTGGGTGTAGCTGCTTCTGTCCATCCTTGATCAATTGGAACTGAATTAGCTCTCTTTATCAAAGAGATCCACTTCCATCAGAATACATCCTTAAACATTATCATTGTTGAGGTATATAATGATCTCCTGGTTCTGCTCATTTCACTTAGCATCAGTTCATGTAAGTCTCACCAGTCCTCTCTGTATTCATCCTGCTGGTCATTTCTTACAGAACAATAATATTCCATAACGTTCATATACCACAATTTACTCAACTATTCTCCAATTGATGGGCATCCATTCATTTTCCAGCTTCTAGCCACTACAAACAGGGCTGCCACAAACATTTTGGCACAGACAGGTCCCTTTCCCTTCTTTGGTATCTTTTTGGGGTATAAGCCCAGTAGAAACACTGCTGGATCAAAGGGTATGCACAGTTTGATAACTTTTTGAGCATAGTTCCAACCAACACCCATTCCTATTAAAAACACTTGAGAGTATAGGAATAAATGGACTTTTCCTTAAAATGATCAGTAGCATCTATTTAAAACCATCAGCAAGCATCATATGTAACAGGGACAAATTAGAACCATTCCCAGGGTTGAATCAGGAGTCAGGATCAGGGATGAAACAAGGTTGCCCACTATCACCATTACTATTCAATGTTGTATTAGAAATGTTAGCTTTGGCAAGAAGAGGAATTAGAGTAGGTCATGAGGAAGCCAAATTATCACTCTTTGCAGATGATATGATTGCATACTTAGAGAACCCTAGAGAATCAACTAAAAAACTACTAAAAACAATTCACAGCTTTAGCAAAGTGGCAGGATACAAAATAAGTCCACATAAATCATCAGCCTTTTTATACATCACCAACAAAGTCCAACAGCAAGAGATACAAACAGAAATTCCATTCAAAATAACAGTGGATAGTATAAAATATTTGGGAATCTACCTGCCAAGGGAAAGTCAGGAACTACACGAACACAACTACAAAACACTTTCCACACAAATAAAATCAGACCTAATCAATTGGGAAAATATCAAGCGCTCATGGGTAGGCCGAGTGTATATAATGAAAATGACAATACTACCTAAATTAATCTACTTATTTAGTGCCATACCAATCAAGCTCCCAAGAAATTATTTTATAGATCTAGAAAAAATAGTAGCAAAGTTCATCTGGAAGAACAAAAGGTCAAGAATTTCAAGGAAATTAATGAAAAAAATGCTAATGAAGATGGTCTAACTATGCCAGACCTAAAACTATATAATAGAGTAGCGGTCATCAAAACTATTTGGTACTGGCTAAGAAAGAGAGCAATTGGTCAGACGAATAGGTTAGATTCACTGGACAAAATAGGCAACAACTATAGCAATCTATTGTTTGACAAACCCAAAGACCTCAGCTTTTGGGATAAGAATTCACTATTTGACAAAAACTGCTGGGAAAATTGGAAACTAGTATGGGAAAAATTAGGGCTTGACCCATATCTAACACCACATACCAATATAAGATCTAAATGGATTCATGATTTAGACATAAAGAGTGATATTATAAGTAAATTAGAGGAACATAGGATACTTTACCTCTCGGCTCTGTGGAGAAGGAAGGAATTTGTGTCCAAAGAACTGAACATAGAACTGAATTAGAACATAATTGAACACCAGATAGATAATTTTGATTATATTAAGTTAAAAAGTTTTTGTAGAAACAAAACTAATGCAGACAAGATGAGAAGGGAAGCAATAAATTGGGAAAACATTTTTACATTTAAGGGTTCTGATTAAGGCCTCATTTCTAAAATATAGAGAGAATTGACTCAAATTTATAAGAATTCAAGCCATTCTCCAATTGATAAGTGGTCAAAGGTTGTGAAAAAATTTCAGATGAAGAAATTAAAATCACTTCCAATCATATGAAAAGATGCTCTAAATCATTATTGATCAGAGAAATGCACAACAAGACAACTCTGAGACACCACTACACACCTCTCAGATTGGCTAAGATGACAGGAAAAGATAATGATGAATGTTGGAGGGGATGTGGGAAAACTGGGATATTGATATATTGTTGGTGGAACTGTGAACAGATCCAGCCATTCTGGAGAGCAATTTGGAACTATTCTCAAAAAGCTATCAAACTGTGCATACCCTTTGATCCAGCAGTGTTTCTACTGGGCTTGTATCCCAGAGAGATCTTAAATGAGGGAAAGGGACCCACATGTGCAAAAATGTTTATGGCAGCCCTTTTTGTAGTGGAAAGAACCTGAAAACTGAGTGGATGCCCATCAGTTAGAGAATGGCTAAATAAGTTATGGGTATATGAATGTTGTAGAATGTTATTGTTCTATAAGAAACAATCAGGAGGATGATTTTAGAGAGACTTACATGAAGTGTAAGTGAAATACTATACTAAGTGAAATGAGCAGAACCAGAAGATCATTATACATGGCAACAACAAGATAATACAATGATCAATTCTGATGACTGTGACTCTTTCTAACAATGAAATGATTGATGCCATTTCCAGTGATCTTGTGAGGAAGAAAGCCATCTACACCCAGAGAGAAGAACTGAATGTGGATCACAACAAAGCATTCTCACTCTTTCTGATGTTGTTCACTTGCATTTTTTTTCTCACTCATTTTCTTTCCTTTTTGATCTGATTTTTCTTGTGCAACTTGAGAATTGTGAAAATATGTTTACACATATTGGATTTAACATCTATTTTAACATGTTTACCATATATTGGATTGTTTGCCATCTAGGGAAGAGGGTGGGGGGAAGGAGGGGAAAATCTGAAACACAAGGCTATGCAAAGGTCAATGTTGAAAAATTACACATGCATATGTTTTGAAAATAAAAAGTTTAAAAAAAAGAGGTGGAAGGGAACTTAGAACATAGACTGTCAGATCTGTGAAGAATCTTAAAACATAAAATATCAGAGCTTGGATGGTCCTTAGAATACAGATTATCAGAGCTGAGAAGAACCTTAGAACGGGATTTGGAGAAGAATCTTAGAATTTCACAGCTTTGAGAAACCTTTGAACAGGAATTGGCAGAGCTGAGAAGAGCCCAAGAAGGCCAATTCAAAAACAATGTTAATTTCAGATTTCCAAAACATTGCAGCTTTCACACGATCTATTCCAGAGACTTCATTTTCTTGTTGAGATACTTGGTTTTCTTTTGTTTCATATAGTTCTCTCTCCCAGAGAGCACTTAAAAGGATCAATGAGCCTCCCCCCCCCCCCGACCCAGTCCCCAAGAAAGTGAATTCTAATAGCCAAAAGTTCCCTAAAAGTTTTTTTTTTTTTTTACTTCATCAATCACTTCAAAATCACTTTAGATTTCAGTCTATCCATTTATAAAAGAAGGAATACATTTGACACATTCCCGTTTCTTCCTCCCCAAATTGTGCCAGCATTCAAGGTGGGGTGAGATTGGGGATGGAGAGAGCAACTATCTTGCTGTTTTAGGCACAGTAGCTCCACAGTTGTGTGTATCTCTGGGGAAAGGAAGGAGAAAAGTGACTGTAGATGTCTGCCCTCTTAGTTCTGAGAGCCATCACATCATATTGGCAACTCCTATTGAATTTACAATCCACTCAGACCTTTTCCATACACATTGCCATTTAATGATAATGCTGCTATATCTTGACATTGTGAGGGTGATTTTTTTTTCTTCTTGACCCTATAGAATTGTCTTTTATTAGATTTAATCTAAGCAATCTGTTACTGTCATCTAGTCTTCCTTACCCCTTCCAGAGTTCTTCCATAAGCATGTCATCTATGGCTGTATCCAAGTTCAATAAAAATATCAAGGAGATCCCTAAAGTACGTCTCTATGGACCTCTTTTTAAGGAAACCTTTGACACTAACTATCCAACTACAGTTACCCCTTCCATATTGCGACTTTCCCAAGCATGGTTTCTGTATATCACAAATCAGCAGCAAAAATCAAATGGGAATTTTTTGGGAGTTTTATCGAAACTAGTGATGACACACAAAGGCCAGCAGATGTTACAGAAAAGGTTTAGAGAGGGCAGCTGGGTGGCGCAGTGGATAGAGCACCAGCCCTGAAGTCAGGAGGACCTGAGTTCAAATGTGAACTCAGACACTTAACACTTCATAGCTGTGTGACCCTGGACAAGTCACTTAACCCCAATTGCTTCAGAAAAAAGCAAAAAAATTTGGTTTAGAAACCCAGAAAAGCAGGAAACATGTATAGTATTGTATAATATCAACATTTTATCTTTCAATATCATAAATATACACAATTTCTTGTATCTGGAGGAAGAAAAAAAGGGAGGGCCAAAAAATTTCACAAGGATTTTTCAGATCACTGGGGCACTATGCCCCAACCCCCAAGATGTGGAAGAGAGAACTGTAGCTTTGAATCTGCCTAGATGAATACAATAACTTCATCTTACACCTACATGAGAGACTGTCAAATTATGTGCTAAAATCAAGGTAAACTCTATTTCCACCATTTCCTTATCCTATCCAAAACCTACAAACCTTTTCAAAAATAGAAATGAGATGAATCTGTAATAATTTGTTCTTCCTCTTTCGTTTTACCATGTCATCTTCCAGACATTCATCCATTTACCATTTTTTATTAGTGGATTCTAGACTCTGTTTGGTCTTGAACAAATTCCCCTCCTTGGCTTCAGTTTCCTCCTGTGTAAAATGAAAGAACTGGACTAGATGCGAGCTGATGTTTCTCTCAATTATAAATCCTATGGTAGCCAACCTAGTAGGTGGTACAATATTATGTTTTCTTTCCTACTTTATTCCTGTATGTATGTGATCAAGTTTCTTTACCTCTTTGTGTCTTCAGCTATAAAATGGACAGGACAACCCTTGAAATACTTATCTCCCAATACCTTTATTAAGGGTAAAAGAGACATAAGCATATTGTAAAAAGTGTCATGGATATGGAATATATTATCAATATTATAATGATTTCTTTTTTTTTTCTTTTATAGGTGAAGATTTGGTTCCAGAACCGCAGAGCCAAAGAGAAAAAACAAATGAATAAGAGATCCCTTCCTGCAGGCAGCAGCCAAGGCTCCTTAGCATGGGATTCAGGCCTGGCTGGCCCTGCTCAAGGGTTAGCCCTCATATGACTCCTTTCCTCCACCCCCAACCTGGTCACTTCTCATCTATAAGGGCTTGCCTTGTAGTTACAGGAAGAGAGTGAACTCTCAGTAAGGAGAAGGCAGGGGCTAAGTTATAGGGGAGAATCCCTCTCCATTCCCATTAATCCCACTTAAGCAGCTGATGGTACAGTGGACAGAGTACCGGGCCTGAAGTCAGGAAAACCTACTTCAAATTTTGTCTCAGACATTTATTAGCCATGTACTCTTAGGCAAGTCACTTACCCTCAGTTTCCTCATCTGTAACATGGGGATATAACAGCACCTCCCCAGCCGGGTTGTTGTGAGAATCAAATGAGATCATATTCATAAAAAGCACTCCATTTATAGCACAGTGCCTGGCTCATTGTAGGTGTCACATAAATGCTTATTCCCTTACCATTCCCCTCTTTTGTGGTCACTTTATCTAGAGCATTTGGTTTGGTTTGGAGTGTGATTTGATGAAGGGATATAACACTAGAAGAAAAACTTGGGGTACAAGGGGAGGGGTCAAAGTAAGTTTCCAAAAGATTGCCAATGTGTAAGTGCATGGCACATACTATTTGCCTGTAATAGACTTGTGTAATTGAATGAAGAATTACACTTAGAGATTCATAGCTCTGGAGTTAGAAGGGACCTCAGAGAATATCTAACATAGCCCTTTCATTTTACAGAGAGGGAAACTGAGGCCCAGGGAGAAAAAGTAATTTGCTATAGGTCATTCCTGGATCTAATAATAATCATAATAATAACTGTTATTTATATAGTGTTTTGAAGTTTACAAAGTTCTTTGGATATTTATTTCTTATTGATTCTTATAACAAATCTGGAGGTGGGTACTATTTATATTCCCATTTTACAAATGAGGAAACTGACTAAGCCTCGAGGATCTGCCCAAGGTCACACAGTTAGCAATTATCTAAGGCAAAATTCAAACTCAAGTCTTCCTGACTTGGAATCCAGTGTTCCATTTTCTGTGACTCTAAAAGCTGCCTCTAGAGCGAAAGGGATCTGAAAAGCTGTATAGTCCAAACTCCTCCTTTTACAAAGAAGGAAAGTAGGGCCCAAGGTTATACATAGGGTCCTCAATCTAGAATTGGAAGGTACTTTAGAAGCCATCAAATCAAATTCTTAAGTTAACCAACTGGAAAAGGAGATACAAAGTCTCAAAGATGAAAATAGCTCTTTGAAATTAGAACTGGGCAAGAGGAAGACAGTGAAGCTATGAGAGACCAAGAAATAACAAAACAGATCATAAAAAAATGAAAAAATAGAACAGAATGTGAAACATAAAAAAAATCAAATCTGGAGAACAGATAAAGAAGAGAAAAAATAAGAATAATTGGACTGTCTGAAAGCTGTGATCAAAAATAAGAACCTTTACATAATAAATGCAAGAAAAAAAATCCAAGAAAATTTTCCGAGATAGAACATGAAGGGAAAGTAAAAATAGAAAAAGTCCTTTGGGGAAAACATATAGGAATATTATTGCCAGATTGAAAAACCCCCAGATCAAAGAGAAAATTTTGCAAGAAACAAGAAACCCAATTTAAATACCCTGGACCTACAATTAGAATTGTACAAGATTTATCAAGAGATACAATTAAAAAAAAACCCATAGGTCCTGGAATCATATCTATTGACAATCAAAAAAACTAGGCCTGCAACTAAAATACCATATCTAGCAAAATTATCCATAACTTTGAATGAGAAAAAAATGGGTTTACAACAAATTCACAGATTTTCGGGACCCAATCTCCTCCATGTTAGAGAAATAAAAGACAAAGAACAGAGAAGTTAAAAGATTTGTCCAAGGTCACACACAATTCATAAAAATCTAATGACAAGTGCTTGCTACCATGATCTCTTGTCAATACAGATCATGGTTCTCCAAAATCTCTTCTAAAATGCCCAAGTCCTGTTCTTGGGGGTTGACTTTGGGTTACTTCTATTTTAAAGACATTAGGGAATAAAAGAAAAATAAAGAAGGTGGGAGAAAATATTGAACTGGCCAAAAAAAGAAAAAAAATTCAGAATTCATTTTCAGCCTCAAGCTCTAGAATCCATTCACCACAATTCACAGGACTTGAGTTCAAGCCCCAACTCTCTGACTAACCAGCAATGGAAACTTGGAAAGTCATACAATGAAACTTGTTTCCCCTTCTCTAAAATGAGGAAACTAGATTAGATATTTTCTAAGGTCCCTTCCATCTCTGATATTCTGAGTTCATTCATTCAACAAACATTGAAGATCTATTCTGAAATAAGAAAGTATACAGGGGAAAATCTTGGAAATCTATAAACAAAAAAATCAGTGAAATCTATTTTTTAAAAAAGTCTAGTCTGCTCAAAGTACAAGAGGTGGAGGAAAAACAATGAATCAACAAGCATTTTAAAAGTGTCTGCTATATACCAGGCACTGTGCTGGGTGCTAAAATTCTATTGGAATGGGGAGACCTATAGTTAGTTGTATACAAAATATATGCAAGGTAATATGTCAGGGTGTGTGTGTGGCAAGGGGGGAGTACTAGCAGCTAGGAGATCTGTTAAGGGCTCACATAAGAGACAGGGGAGGGGAGATTGAAGATATTTAGCCACTCAATGTCCCAGCTGAGACCTGGGAATTTCTCATTATAGGAAAGGGAGGCTTTGGGAATTGCAATGAATTGCACTCGATATTAAATGGTTAATGAAACATATCAAGAGTCTAGAGTACTTTTGGATATGGTATGGGGAGGGGTCAATGCAAAAAACTTGTAAATACTATATCTCAATAAATAAGTCTACCTTTTCCATGAAGTCAGTGTGTTAATTGGCATCTTTTTTTTTTTTGCGGGGGGGGGGCTTTATATTTTAATAGTAGATTTTGTTTGGACACAACAACTTCTCTCTTTTTCCTACTTGGGAAAAAAATCAACACCGATTTCTTTGTTCTTTTATTTAATATGAATTAAAGTCTAAAAGAAGTCATACAGTCAGTCTGAAATAGTTCATATAGTTGATCTCTTTTAAACTCTTTGATTGAATACCCAAAAGCCTCAAGGGGCTTCTGAGTCTCATTTTACTCAGCTGGAGCCTAATGTTCCCTCAGCCAAATAACTGAGGAGGTGGTGGGTACAGAGGAGGGAGGGAGGAGGAGGAGGAGGACTGGAGTGAGAAGTAGTCCACAGTAAATGCAAATAGGATCATAGGCACTTAGAATTTAGAGCTGGGGTGGAACATCTGATACCAATAGTTGGGGCTCATGTAAATCACATAGTGAAAGTTCCTGCCAGCCTGGAGAGTCTCTATATTTGGCTCTTGGAGTTTAATTTCATATTGAAATTTCCTGTACCCAAGTGCAAGACTTTACATTGATCCCTATCGAATTTCATCTTCAGCCTTTGGATCCTGACACTGTCATTCACTGTGTTAGCTTGTCCCTTCCTGTCTTGTGTCCTTGGCAAATTTGATGAGTGTACCATTTGTCTTTATCAAAATCATTAATAAAATTGTGAAATAGCCCAGGGCCAAGCACAGAACCCTAAGATACTTCTATTGGAAACTGCCTGCTACATTGACATTGAACTACTGATGACTCTTGGGCATCCCAGTCATTTCAAATCCATCTGATCATATTATTGCCTAATTTACATCTCTACTCCTCTTCTTGACAAGAATACCATCTGATATGTTATCAAGTCCCTTGCTAAAATCTAGGTGATAACCTATATCTACAGCATTTCCCTTAACCTGTCAGAAAAGGAAATGTGTGCTCTGAAGAGCTAAGACACCAATAGACTTGGGATGGAAAATGCCATCTGCATCCAGAGAGAGAACTATGGAGACTGAATGCAGATCAAAGCATACTATTTTCACCTTTTTGCTGTTTTTTTTCCTCATGTTTTTCCTTTTGGAATTATGTTTTAAATGATTGTACATGAATAACGTATGTCAACTTGCTGTGTTGGGGAGGAGGAAAATAAAAGAGAGAAGGAGAAAACAAAGTCTTACAAAAATGAATGTTGAAAACCATCTTTACATGTATTTGGAAAATAAAAATACTCTTGAAAATATTTAAAAAGAGAGAAAAAATGAATGTTGAAAGCTATCTTTACATGTAAATGGAAAAATAAAATGCTATTAAAAAAAAGGAAATGAGCCCAGGACCTCTTCTTGAAAACACTTGAAAGCACAGGTATAAATGGACTTTTCCTTAAAATGATAAGCAGTATCTATCTAAAACCGTCAGCAAGCATTATCTGTAATGGGGATAACCATTAAGGTGAAGCAAAGATGCCCTTTATCACTACTATTATTCAGTATTGTACTAGAAATGCTAGTTATAGCAATAAGGGAAGAAAAAGAAATTGAAGGAATCAAAATGGGCAATGAGGTAATAAACTCTATTTTTGTAGACAATATGATGGCATACTTGGAAAATCCTAGAAATTCAACTAAAAAGTTCACTGAAATAATTCATAATTTTAGCAAAGTAGCAGGATATAAAATAGACTGACATAAATCATCAGTATTTTTATTTATCACCAGCAAAGATCTGTAAGACAAGATAATAAAAGAGAATTCATTTTACAGACAATACAAAATATGTGGTAGTATACTGCTACCAGGAATTATATGAATATAATTATAAAACATTTTTATATAGTTAAAATCAGATTTAAATAATTGGGAAAATATTACATGTTCATGGGTGGCCTGAGCTGTTATGAATAAAATTGTAATTGTACCTAATCTACTTATTTCATGCTATGCCAATTAAAATATCAAAAATTATTTTACTGAACTAGAAAAATAATAACAAAATTTATTTGGAAGAATGAAAGATCAAAATTATCAAAGGACTCAATTTTAAAAATATAAAGGAAGGAGGTCCAGCAATACTAGATCTTAAAATATACCAAAGGCAAGAATTATCAAAACTATCTGGTATCAATTAAGAAACAGAAAGGTGGATCTGTGGAACAAAGTAGACTTATAATACATAGTAGGAAATAACCATAATAACCTCATGTATGATTAATGCAAAGATCTAAGATTTTAGGATAAGGGACAGCTAGATGGTGCAGACACTTAATACCTACTAGCTGTGTGATCCTTGGCAAGTCACTTAACCCCAAACAAACAATAAGCTTTTTGGATAAGAGCTTACTATTTTGTAAAAAATTGCTGGGAAAACTAGAAAGTAATCTGGCAGAAACCAGGCATAGACCAGTATCTTACACCATTTACTAAGATAAGGTCAAAATGGAAACAAGATCTAGGTATAAAGGGAAATTTCATAAGTAAATTAGAAAAGTATGGAATATATTTCATCAGATTTATGGATAAGAGAAGAGTTTATGAATAAACAAGAAATAAAGATCCTTGTGGAACATAAAATGGATAATTTTGATCATATTAAATTTGAAATGTTTTATACAGATAAAACCAATGTAGAAAAAATTAGAAAGAAAGTAGAAAATTGGGGGGAGATTTGTATAGCCAATTTCTCAAATAAAGGTCATATTTCAAATATATAGCGAATTCAGTTAACTTTATAAGAATTTTAGTCATTCTCCAATTAATGAAAAGCAAAGGATATGAACAGGCAGTCTTTGGAAGAAGAAATCAATTCTATCTGAAAAAAAAATGCTCTAAATCATTATTTATTAGAGAAACGAAAATTAAAATAACTCAGAAATGCTGTTTCACATCTAGCAGATTGGCCAAAATGTTAGAAGGGGAAAATAACAATTCTGGAGAAGACATGGAAAAATTGGGACATTAATGCATTGTTGGTGGAATTTAACCATTCTTGAGATCAATTTGGAAGTATGCCCAAAGAGTTATAAACTGTGTATATACCCTTTATCCCAGCAATACCACAATTAGATCTGTTTCCTAAAGTGATGAGGTAAAAAGGAAAAAAAAACTATGTTCTAAAATATCTACAGCAGTTCTCTTTGTGGTGGCAAAGAACTTGAGAGCAAGGGGATCCCCCATCAATTTGGGGAATGACTGAATAAGTTGTGATTTATGACTATGATGGAATACTACTATACTGTAAGAAATTATGAGCAGGTTGGTTTTAGAAAAAATATACATAGACTTTCATGAAATAATGCAAAATGAAATGAGCAGAACTAAGAGAATATTATATACAGTAACAGCAATATTGTTTGAAGAGTAACTCTGAATGACTAAGCTGTTCTGACTAATATGAACATTCAAATCAGTTATAAAATACTTATGATGGAAAATGCTCTCCAACCCTGAGAAAGAGTTGTTATGTGGAAGTATATATGTATTATGGTGTGTATATATATATATATATATATATATATATATATATATATATATATAGCCATATCAAATATTGGCCTTTTCTAATGCAGAGTTAAGAGAGGAGAGAAAAAGATAACTCAGAATTCAAAGTGTAACAAAAAAAGAAAAACTGAAAAAAGAAAAGTAAATTAGGTCTAGAATGACTTGTTCTAGATGAAGACTGGCTGGCTCTTTGTGATCATGGCTTTCCTCTCTACGTGTTCACCACCTCTCTCTTTAATGATCCATTCTAGAATTTTTCCAGCAATAAATTGGGAAAATATTTTTACATTTAAGGGTTCTGATAAAGGCCTCATTTCTAAAGTATATAGAGAATTTATTCAAATTTATAAGAATCCAAGCCATTCTCCAACTGATAAATGGTCAAAAGTTATGAACAATTTTCAGATGAAGAAATTAAAATCACTCTAATCATATGAAAAGATGCTCTAAATCACTATTGATCAGAGAAATGCAAATTAAGCTGAGACACCACTATACACCTCTGAGATTGGGTAAGATGACAGGAAAAGATAATGATGAGTGTCACTAATACGAATGAACACTAATACATTATTGGTGGAATTGTGAATGAATCCAACCACTCTTTTTTTTTCACTTTCTTTTTCTTTTCTTTTTTTTTCTTTTCTTTTATTTTATAATAACTTTTTATTGACAGAACCCATGCCAGGATAATTTTTTTACAACATTATCCCTTGCACTCGCTTCTGTTCCAATTTTTCCCCTCTCTCCCTCCACCCCCTCCCCTAGATGGCAAGCAGTTCTATATATGTTAAATATGTTGCAGTATATCCTAGATACAATATATGTGTGCAGAACCGAACAGTTCTCTTGTTGCACAGGGAGAATTGGAATCCAACCATTCTTGAGAGCAATTTGGAACTATTCTCAAAAAGCTATCAAACTTTGCATACTCTTTGATCCAGCAGTGTTCCTACTGGGCTTGTATTCTAGAGAGATCTTAAAAGAGGGAAAGGGACCCCCCATTTGCAAAAATATTTGTGGCAACCCTTTTTGTAATAGCAAGAAGCTGGAAATTTAAGTAAGTGGATGCCCATTAATTGGAGAATGGCTGAATAAGTTATGGTATATGAATATTGCGGAATGTTATTGTTCTATAAGAAACGATCAGCATTATATACTTTAACAATGATACTATATGAGGATGTATTCTGACAGAAGTGGATTTCTTCAACAAAGAGAAGATCTAACTCAGTTTCAATTGATCAATGATGGACAGAAGCAGCTACACCCAAAGAAAGAACACTGGGAAATGAATGTAAACTGTTTGCATTTTTGTTTTTCTTCCCAGGTTATTTTTACCCTCTGAATCCAATTCTTCCTGTGCAACAAGAGAACTGTTTGGTTCTGCACACACATATTGTATCTAGGATATACTGTGACATGTATAGGACTGCTTGCCATCTGGGGGAGGGGGTGGAGGGAGGGAGGGAGGGGAAAAGTCGGAACAGAAGTGAGTGCAAGATAATGTTTTAAAGAAATTTTTTTCAAAAAAAAAGTTTATTAAGAAAGAAACGATCAGGAGGATGATTTTAGAGAGGTTTGGAGAGATTTGCATGAACTAATGCTAAGTGAAGTGAGCAGAACCAGGAGATCATTGTACACGGCAACAAGATTATATAATGATCAATTCTGATGGACGTGACTCTTTCCAACAATGAGATGATTCAGATCAGTTCCAATAATCTTGTGATGAAAAGAGCCATCTACCCTCAGATAGAGGACTGTGGGAACTGAGTGTGGACCACCACATAGCATTTTCACTCTTTCTGGTGTTTGTTTGCATTTTATTTTCTTTCTCAGCTTTTTTTCCTTCTTGATTGTATTTTTCCTGTGCAGCAAGATAACTGTATAAATATGTATACATATATGTATACAAAATATACAACATATATTTTAACATATTAACGTGTATTGGATTATCTGCCATCTGGGGAGGAAGTGGGAGAAAGAAGGGAAAATTTTGGAACACAAGGGTAAGTGTTGAAAAATTACACATGCATATGTTTTATAAATAAAAAGCCTTAATTTAAAAAAAGAATTTTTCCAGGAATCAAGGTCAAGCTCACCGACACTGGCCGATGCTTGCATACTCTATTTCCTTTTTTGGGAAGATAGCACGATATTTGTCCTTCAATTTTATGGTACCTCCCGGCTGATTTATGATCTTTCAGATATCTAGTCTGATTAGATTGTTCCTTCAGAATTGAGAAAGTGGTTCCCAGTGACCATTCTAATTCATCAAAATTCTCTCATTATCTCCTCATTTATTTGGGGTATTAACTCCCTGTCAGACACTTCAGTGACAATGTTTTCCTTTCTCCTCCACAGAGGTTCTATCTTCTCTCATCATTTGTCTTTGTCAGTTATCTACTTCATCGATTTTCTTATTATCTCAAACATACACTGAAATTAAAGCAAAACAAAAACCATTTGCATTGCCTTTAGCTTATGCTGCCAATCTCAGCTCACTCTGAAATTCACTCAGCCCTTCTGAAACTTCTTAAAGAACAATGGCAGGCAAACTTCTGGCTTCTGTTACCTGCTTTGCAGGTACATAGCTATACCTGCACATAGTTCTTTAGAATCTAGATGTTATGTTAAATCTTATGTTTCCTGTGCGAGCACACTGGGGTCTTCAGACAAACTCCTGTTTTTCCTTCTCAGGGGAATTATTTTGCTTTAAAATTTCATTCTTGAGCGTTTTCCATCCTTCATGAACACATTTTTTCTGTCAAATGGAATTCTCCCCCCTCCTTTATATTAATAGCAAGTAAACTCATTGATTCAAGCAAACAGCAAACAGAAATTGAAGACACTATGTGGATTAGAATATATCAGAAGTGCATGAGAATGAAGACCTTTAGATGAGAAAGAAATGAGAGCTCCATTCAAACCAAGAGAGAAGTTTTCTCTGTAAATTTTGGCAAGTTTGAAGTTAAGAGCAGACTTCCCCTATATGTCTGCAGCTTCCACAGTTGTTCTTTCTCTCTATTTCTCTCTTGAAATCTCTGTCACTATCTGTGTCTTTGCCAAGAAGCTCTAGAACCACTTAACTGCGTAGACAAGTACGTAGCATCTCCTCAGCCTTCTCTCCAGGCTTCTCTCCGAAGCCACATAAACAGCTACATTCAAACACCTCACGTTTCCTTGGAAACTGATTACATCAAGTTTGTCCATTTTATCTGCTGTGATGTGCATTACATATTTGGCCATGAACTCTTCTCCTATCCATAGATACACAAGGTATTTTCTTCCTTGCTCTAATTTTTTAAAGAGATATTATCTTTAAAAAATGGTATTTTATTTTTTCAAATACATGCAAAGATAGTTTTCAACATTCACCTTTTCAAAGTGTTTTTTTTTTGTGTGTGTGTATGTGTGTTCCAAATTTTTCTCCCTTTTTCCTTCCTTCCCCCAAGAAGGCAAGCAATCTGATATAGGCTAAACATGTGCAATTCTTCTAAACATATTTTCATATTCATCATGCTTTGCAAGAAAAATCAGGTCAAAAAAGGAAAAAAACAAGTAAACAAACCACTTCCTTTCCTCCTTCTTTTCCTCCCTTCTTTCTTCCTTCCCTCTTTCCCTCCTTCCCTCCTTATCCATTCCTGCCTTCCTTTTTCTCCCTCTGTCCACATAGGATATCTAGCATACCTTCAAAAGTTCTTAAAAGCTTGTTTTTCTTCTTTTTTTGGATCTTGGAATCCCCCCCCCCCAAGATATCTTGGGGTTTAGTGGCTAGAATTCTTTCTTAAGGACCACACCTTAAACCCAAACCACCCTGATTCTTATTGTTAAGCCACCTGTAGGTCCCAGACCATGCCCCATTTAGTCAATGGGTCCTGATTGACTCAGGGTCTTTCCCTCCCAGATGTATTTATTTAGATTTTTTGACTAAATGAAAGGGGAGATTTGCC
The DNA here is from genome assembly GCF_016432865.1 of Antechinus flavipes. NCBI lineage: Eukaryota > Metazoa > Chordata > Mammalia > Dasyuromorphia > Dasyuridae > Antechinus > Antechinus flavipes. The sequence goes on from NC_067404.1 coordinate 11,371,612, forward strand.
TCCCTTTTTTCCTCCTTTTGATTTTTTGATAGCCTCAATTGCTTTAATCACTGAATGGATACAGCCTCATGTTACTTTAGCTTAAAAGGGCCAAGGTCTCCTACTTCATCCAAGGTCATCTCCAGTCATCCTGAATTATATCTGGCCACTGGACCCAGATGTCTCTGGAGGGGAAAGAGACACAGTGACCTTTCACAGCCCTCCCTCTCCATCTCACTTGCATGTCATGGCATCACCTCCCTGATGTCATGGTCCTCTTTGAGAATGAAGGACAAACAACAACAATTTTGGTAGATGGTATAAAATATTGTTTTAAACCTAATTTCTGCCAGATTGCTTCCCACTTTTCTTAGAAATTTTTGTGGAATAGTGCCAAGTGGGGAGATTTTTCCCTTTCCATGACATCTTTCCTCTCCTTTTTCTGAATCCTTTGAAATATACTTTCCCTCAGTTTTGGGTGTATCTCAGCTTATGTATCCAATTTTTCTTCAACCTCTAAGAGGGAATGGTCACTTCCCCTCAAAGTTCCCTGTGTTTTCATCCTGGGACCAGCTCCTCCAAGGTGATATGAATTGTATCTACCATAGAATTTCCCCTTGGTGGTTTCACCTTTTGAAGGATAAAATTATCACGGAAGACTAACAATCAAATTATCAGAGAACAAGCATTTATTCTAGGATTCACTGTGTGCCAGGTTTGGGGATAAAACTCTAAAAGTGAGAGAGAGCAACTCTCTATGAGGCTCTTACATTTTAGTGGGGGTGGAGATAAGTAGATAGGTGCAAAAGCAAAATATACTGATTGGAGCCATAACAACTGGGGCAATGGAATCAGAAAAGGTCTCACAAAAGAAGTTTACTTAAGCTATGAGACTTGAGGATTCCAGAAGTCAGAGGCGAGGAGGGAGAGTAATGTAGACAATAGACAATCTGTGCAAAGGAAAGGAGACAGTATATGACGTGTTGAATGTAGGGAATTGCAAGCAGACAAGTTTGGTTGAAATCTGGACATGAAAGAAAGCAAAATATAATTATCTTAAGAGTTAGGATGGAACCAGATTGTGAAGGGCTTTAAGTGTCAATTCAAGGAGATTTGTATTTTATTCTAGAGACAAGAGGGAATCACTGACACTTCTTGAACAGGTGACGTGGTCAGACCTGTGCATTACAAATGTCAGTTTGATAGCTCTATGGTGGATATATTAGAAAGGGAAAGACACTGAAAGATGAGACCAATTAGGGGAAAACAGTTAAGTATACTGATGAGAGTCTGAACTAGAATGACTGTGAAGAATGAAAAGGTGATTTATATGAGAAAGGTTGAGGAGAGAGGATTGGCAATAGATTCAATATCGGGATAAGTAAGAGGAAGAATTCAAGGATGACCCCAAACTTGTGAACTTGAGTTCCTGGAAGAATGGTGGTATCACAAACAAAATCTATGCCAGCAAGATTAGAAGGACGAAAGAAGAAAGCTGGGAAACAAATTTTATATCCAGTGTTTCTGATAAAGGTCTAATTTCTAAAATATGTAGAGAACTGAGTCAAATTCGTAAGAATACAAGTCATTCCCTAAATGATAATGGTCAAAAGATATGAACAGACAGTTTTCAGATGAAGAAATTAAATCTAACTATAGACATATGAAAAAATGATCTAAATCTGTATTGAATAGAGCAATACGAATTAAAATAACTCCAAGGTACCATCTCACTCACACCTATAAGATTGACTAAGACGACAGAAAAAAAGAAAATGATAAATGTTGGAGAGGATGTGGGAACATTGGGATACTAGTGCATTGTTGGTGGAGTTGTAGACTGATTCAAACATTCTGGAGAGCAATCTGGAATTAGGCACAAAGGGCTATAAAATTGTGCATATTCTTTGATCCAGCAATACTACTACTAGTTCTGTGTTCCAAGGAGATCATAAAAAAGAGAAAAGGACCCACATGTACCAAAAATGTTTATAGCAGCTTTCTTTGTAGTGGCAAAGAATTGGAAATCAAGGGGATGCCCTTCAATTGGGGACTGGCTGAACAAGTTGTGCAATATGAATGTAATGGAATATTATTTTTCTGTAAGAAATAGATTTCAGAAAAACTTGGAAAGACTTAACATGAACTGATACTGAATGAAATGAGCATAACCAGGAGAGCAATGTACACAATAACAGGAACATTATACAATGATCAACTTTGCTAGACTTCACTCCTTTCAGCAAAACAATGATCTAAGACAATTTCAAAAGACTCAGGATGGAAAATGCTATCCACATTCAGAGAAATAGCTATGGAGTCTGAATGCAGATTGAAGCAGCATTTTCACTTTTTTGGTTGTTTATTCTTTCTTGTGATTTTTCCCTTTTGTTCTGATTTTTCTTTCACGACATGATTAATGTGGAACTATGTTTTTTTCTTTTTAAAATAGCATTTTATTTTTGCAAATACATATATAGTTTTCAAAATTCATTTTTGTAAGACTTTGTGTTCCAAGTTTTCTCCTTCCCTCCCTCCCTTATCTTCCAGCTCCCCAAGATAGCAAGCAATCCTCTTAAATATGGTGCAAATATGATTAATAGAACTGTACGTGTAAAACTATATCAGATTGATTGCTGTCTTGGGAAGGTGTGTGGGGGAAGGAGGGAGGGATAAAAAAAAAAGGAAATCAAAATCTTATAAAGGAAATGTCAAAAACTAATAAAATTTTATTTTAAATGGTGATACACTCAGAAAGAGGCGGTGGTTAGGGAAAAAGTTGCTTTACATACAATAGCTGTATGTCCTAGAGCAACTTGAATAATCAAAGTCCCCCATCACTTTGTCATGCATGTGCATCAGGAGTGCTTTGTATTTCCCTTTAGGATGATAGAATCATTTCTGCTTCTCCTTCCAATAAATAGAAAACGTACAGCATTAGAACTGGAAGGAATTTTAGAACATATGACCACTATGATACATTCTTTCCTCTCAAGTTTTTTTCTTCTTCTCAGGGTTAAACACAGGTAGTTTCTTCAAATCGTTTATTACATGAACTCAAACTCCTGCCCCAATTTTAGTTGTCCACCTCTAGATGTTTTCTGCTGTGCCAGTTTTCTTCCTAAGATATGGATCCCAACACAGAATAAATAAGTCAGAGAACAGCTGGACTCTCACCTCCCTAGCCTGAAAGCTATACCTCTCATGAGAAGATTAAATGAACTAGTATGGTTGCCATTTTGTACCGCTGACTCATCACAAACTTTCAGAACATTTAAATGCCATGATCTTTTTTCAGATGAACTGCTTTCTAATCACGCCTGTCCTTCATCCTGTCCTGTGGCTATCTTGTTGCCTCATGGAATCATTGCTTTCTCTTTAGCCTATTCTCATTTTTAGGGAGTTTAATTCTCAATTGAGGTTTAGCACTATATTATGAGCTATTAATTTTTCTTACCATTCTTCCCCCAACCCCAACCCTCATTTCTTTTAAAGGAACATTTTGTTTAATTTCTTTCAGATATGCTTATAGTTTCTGTGGTCAGTATTCTTTTCTCTGAGACTATTCCTCAATTGTAAAGTCCCTCTCTTCTGAGCTTAGCTATTGGGATTCTCTGAGCGTAGAGTATTGCTTCATTGTGTTTGATATCTTCTTCTGTCTAATATCTGCAGCCTCTGTCTCTGGATTTTGGCTTTGTGGTTGAGTTCTTGCTTATTCCTGTATGTTGTGACTGACAGGTCTGGCCTCCTGCAGGTATTTCTGGCTTTTGACTCAGTCTCCTGCTGCTTGTCTTCATTTTGAGCCTTAGTGATTTCTCTAAATGTCTTCCTGCCCAGGCCTAATCCTGGAGTTGGCTACGTTCCTTTCTGTGGGGATGGCCCTCAATCAGATGTCTCTGATTTTACTGTGATAAGCCTCTCCTGTGAGATCCCAGATGCTGTCTTGGGTCTTTCTGCTGCAACGACTCTAGCGTGGGCTGTCTGGATGCTGCAATGTCTACACACTGATCTGCATTTCTTGCTTTCTGCTTACCCAACCTTGTCTTTGCTCCAAGCTTCCACAGGATTCTTTCCATGCAGTTTTGGACTCCAGAGAGGAGTGAATTTTATTTGTTTTTTTCTTAGAGATTTACTGGAATGGAGGTGAGGGGGAGGAAATACAGACTCCTCTATGTCCTAGGACTCCACTATCTTTTTATAATACCCTATCTTATTCATGTGCAGTTGATTTTTTTGGTCTCAAAGGAAAGACTTTCCATTTATCCCTATCGAATTTCATTCTCTTCTCTTCAGCCCATTGCTTGAGTCTGTTAAGATCTTTTTGGCTGGTGGCTCTGTGAGTTAGCTATCTCTCCCATCTGGGTGTCAGATGCAAATTTGATGAGCACACCATCAGTCTGAATGTTCGTTCCACTGGGAAAGACCAAATATTCTTTAATAGAATGGCTCCAAAGAGCTGCTGTGGCCTACAGCATTCCTTACCTAGTGACCAACCCTCTGGTGAGGATTCTCTCCAGGCTTAGTCAGATTGGTATTTGAACAAGAACCGGGAATGTTTCACCTGGAGAAAAGCAGCCAACTGCCAGTCCCCGGAGCTGTCTTCAGATGTATAAAGTGCTGCCTCTTAGAAAGGGGCTTCCTTTGACCCCGTTTGGCCCCAGAGGCCAGTGTCAGGGGTTCTTGGAGGACCAATTTGGCCAATTTGGGATTAGGCCAGGAAAACTTTCTTAACAACTTTGGGGCACTGCCCCAAGAGGCTCTCCCTCACCAGAAGGATCCAGGCAAGGCTGAACGACTCCTTTTTAGGTACTTTGTGAATAAGATTCCTTTCTAGGTACAGATTAGACAACATGGCCCCTAAGTCCCTTCTAACTCAATGATTTATACTCAATGATTTAATAATTTTCTTATTGACAATCTGTCCCCAAGGCCAATCTCGATGGATTTCCACTTTGGTGGGACACGCCAGGATTTTACAACCACTGGTAACTTCTCTGGGGACCAAACTGCTGCCATGATTCATCAGGGGAGGATTTACATGGAAGAATAATAATTTGTCACGTGTCTGGAGCATGTTTCAATGTACAGACCTCTTTCCAGACAGCCAGGGAAGGCTAATATCACAGGGGTGATTTTGAACTTCCATTTTACAATAAAATTAATAGGTAAAATTAGCAGCAAACCAGACTGCCCCAGGCCTGAAAGTTAGCTCCCCTGATCTCAAAACTGGAGGTGCCTTATGAAGGAAGGCCCAGCATACAGAATCTTCATTTCTAGATCATATATCCTTGGAAATAGTGTCCTCAAAAGGGTCTTCCTCAGCCCCATGGTGAGTTTCCATTTGGAGGGAAGGGAAATGTATCTAAAGAGGCTAGAATAAAGATCCATTAGTCTTGAATGAATCAGTAAATGAATGAAAAAAACACTTATACAATAGTGTATAAACCACACACTGCTAAGTTTTGGTGATATAAACAACAATAATATAGTATCATACATTATAGCAAATTTGAAGATTTGCAACCTATGTTCATTTGATCCTCAACAACCCTAGAAGGTAGGTACTATATTATTATCCCGAGATGAGGTAACTGAGGTGCCTTGTTTAGAGTCACACAACTAACAAGTCTCTGAGGCAGGACTAGAATTCAAGTCTTGCTGACTAGGCTTTTCTATCCACTTTTAGCTGAATATCAAACTAGTTCATGCCCTGAAGGAACTTATATTTTAATAAGAGAAGATAGCACAGAAGGGGAAGAGAACAAAGGGGTAATTTGGTTAGAGAAATCTCTTACTGTTCTCAGCACAATAATGATGGGAAGAAAAGTAGGGGAGAAGAGTGTGGCCGTGGAAACTTGAATGTGGACAGGAAGGTGTTGGCAAGGCTGGGTTGGCCCTAGAAATGGGGTCTGCTTCTCTGGGTTCTGGGGTAGAACCTTCAGTGGGTAAAACCCAACCCAAACCTGGAAATCTCCAAGCATGGCTTGCTTAGCCAGCTAGCTAACCCCATACTCTGCCATGGAGTATCTGGAGCAGGAAGAGAATCTGTAGTCCACTCAGGGAATCATGCTAATTTGTGCCAGCATCTTGGGCATGCCCAGTAGAATGGCTGGCTCTGACACTCTATCCATCCTGCATCAAATCCAAGTCCAATGTGGGAAGACTTCTGCTCAGCAGTCAGAGCTGATCAGCCCAGTGTAAGCAACCAACAACCCTGGCTCTGAAAAAATGGAGAATGAAACAAATGTCTTCCTGAGGAGCAAAACATTTCATGCATTGTTTAGACCTGTCCATTAGTTTGATTTTTAACTGTTTTTCTTTGTTTCAAGAGGGCGGGAGTTATGTTGTTAAAACAAAAAAGGAAATGAATATAAACTGCTTGCATTTTAGTTTTTCTTCCCGGGTTATTTCTACCTTCTGAATCCAATTTTCCCTGTGCAACAAGAGAACTGTTCGGTTCTGCACACATAGATTGTATCTAGGATATACTGTAACCTATTTAACATGTATAGGACTGCTTGCCATCTGAGGGAGGGGATGGAGGAAGGGAGGGGAAAAATCAGAACAGAAGTGAGTGCAAGGGATAATGCTGTAAAAAATTACTCTGGTATGGGTTCTGTCAATAAAAAGTTATTTAAAAAAATTTGCAACACCTGGAAACATGTTGTTTAATCATATTTAATTTAGCTGCATGTAATAAATGCTATCTTAAAAAAAAGCTTAATAGAACTCATGGGAATCTTTCAAAAAAACAACAACAACAACAACAAAAAAGATAGCAGTAAAAACATATTTGTTTTAAAGAGAATATTTAGCATGGGGTGATAGAAAAGTAGACATGAATTGACACTGCAATTCTTTCTCCCCAGTGCTGGATAGTTGTGCTGACTAAACTTACCCCTGAAGATGAGAATGTCTCTTGGAAGAAGTAGAGGGTTTTGTATGTGGAACGTGGATACACTGGCAGACCTGCAAGAGATGTTGACTCTTCTTTCTTATTATTTTTGGCTCTTTGAACGGAGGGGGATATATTCCGAAATTAGGATATGTTGAAACAAAAGATAGCTTTTAAAATCTTGACGTATAGTCACAGACACATCTAGATAATAAGTCTTGCCCCTGCTCTGTCTCGGGGGATGATGTGGCAAGAATATGGAGGGAAATGGGAAATCATTGAGACAAGCATTAGTCTTTTTGCAACTGTATTCTCCAGGGGCTTGACTCATAGTAGGAAAGAAAGAAACAAGCATTTATTAGATACCTACTATGTGCCTGGTACTGGACTAAATAGTTATAAATATTTATCTCGTTTGATTATCACAACAACCATGAGGATTAGATGCTGTTACTATCCCCATTTTCCAATTAAGGGAAAATGAGGAAAACAAGAGATTACATTACCTGACTCGCCCAGGGTCATACGTCAATAAATAGTTGAGGTTGAATTTGAACTCAGGTCCTCCTGACACCAGGATCAATGTATTCACTGCACAACTTTATAAATGGTAGGTGTTTTTTAAATGTTTGTTGACTGAAGGAGAGGGAAAGTCTATTTAAATGTCAACAATTCAGATTTGCAAGGCACTTGATATATAATATCTCATCTGATGAAGTCAAGGTAGAGGAGAAGAAAGGGAGCCCGAGAGTGCTGGGTGTGGGCTCTGACTCTACTTTCCTGTTTTGTAAAATACTCTTCTTAGCTCTGAATCTCTGGAACCTATGGCCAAAATGGCCGGCCCCAGGAAATTCTGACTTCCCTGGGGTCCAGCAAGGGCTCACTGATCACATGCAACTAAGGCCTCTTGGGTCACAGAACTAGATGCCTTTTGAGGTTCGAGCCAAGAATGATGGAAACCTTAGCTGGCATACCATTTGAGAGCTGGTGGGCAGAAACCTGCTGGGAACAGGGATCTACAGAAGCCTCGAGTGCATTGGTGTCAGCTCTTAGAGGTCTCAAGAAGGGAAATGAATCTTGGGCCAGAACATAAAATAACTTGTAGGAGGTGGGGCTGAGGATAGTGGGGAGGGCAGGGAATGGCATCCCAAGAAATGAGAGAAGCTTCAATAAATGGAACTAGGGATGATGAGGGGAGGGGAGGCAGGGCTGATTGCTTTAGGCAAAGCCCTCAAAGGCATTTGCCCCCTTTGCTAGCCAGCTCCTCTGCCGTTTGTAGGACATAACCTATATCACGTTTCTCTGGAGAACTTTGAACTAGAGCACAAGCTGTTTGGGCCAAGCCCACCTGGATCCATCCTTACCTCCTGCCTGTTGTCCTGAAGTTGGTGAGAAATCAGTGCTGGCGGCTGCCAGAGCAGCTGAGAAATAGAAAGCTTGGTTCCTGCAAAGGAAAGGAAATCTGCCTTTGGACTGGTGGCAGCTGGATAGAGGCATTTTTACCCACCCCAGCCCCTTGCTTACCTTCTTCCTCTTAAAGCAAGCTCAGGAGAGGGCAGAACCTGCTGGGATGACCCTGACACCCACCTGCAGCTGAGTTCCCAGACCCCCTAGTGCCCTACGGGAGAACCCCAAGAGTTTCATGAAAGACCAAATGGTGTTTAGCCGGGCTTGCTCCAGAGGGCTGGTTTGATGGCACTGTTTGCTCCTTGGGAGATTCTGGAGGGAATCCGTCTGGGTTGTGGGACTGTCGGCCAAGCAACAGTTGGCAGAAAAGGTGCAGGTGCTGAGTTGGTGCCAGAGACTGGGCAAGTGGGCTGTGGAGGGAGTGGGAGGGGACACAGGGCTCTGGGACTGAATGAGGGAGCTAGGGCTAGGGGTGGCTGAAGCTGGAGAGAAGGCAGCTTCAGCTTGAGGAAAGAGCCCAGATCCAGGAGCCAGGAGATTGGGTTGGATCCTGATTCAGACACTATTTCTTGAGTGACCTGGAGCAGTTTACTTTTGCTCTCACACTGCTTCCTCTTCTATAAAACTAAGGGACTGACCTAAATGGGCTTGAGTCTCTTCTAGCTCCAAAATCCCCTTTAATTTGGAGGGTTTGAAATGATTCTCTTCAAATTATTGAAGATTCCCCAAGAGCTGTTGTTTAGGTGAGTTATGTCTATTGATATCTACCAGATTTGAATTTAAGACACCTTGGTGTTTTATTATGAAAATAGTAATGACACTGAGGACCACCTGAAAGGGCCGAAACTTTGAAGACCACTCTTCCCTGGTGGCTAGGAGCTTTGACTTTTCATGTTCTAAGATTGCTCCCTGTGCTAACATTCTAAGTCCTAAGGCTTCTTCCACCTCTAACATTCTGTTTTCCAAGACCCCTCTGAGTTCTGACTGGTCTCTGTTTTATTTTTTGAGGCAATCGGGATCACAAGACTTGCCCAGTGTCACACAGCTAGTAAATGTCTGACAACAGACTCTGGGTGTCCACTGCTCCACCTAGCTGCCCCTGAAATTCTTTGTTCTAAAATCCCTCCCAGCTCTGATACTCTGTTCTCTAAAGTTTTTTCTAGCTCTGACAGTCTCTGTTCTAAGGCCCTTCCCCACTCAGATGTTCTCAGTTCTAAGGGCCTTCCCCACTCAGATGTTCTCAGTTCTAAGGGCCTTCCCAGCTCAGACGTTCTCAGTTCTAAGGCCCTTCCCAGCTAGGACATTTGCCGATTGTCCAATCGAGCTTTGGCTAGAAAGATAAAGAAGGGACATTCAGAGCTCAGGAGCAGGCCCCGCCCCTCAAGGTCTGCTCAGAGTCTCTGTGGCTATGGGGGAGGAGAGAAGGGTTGATACACTAGAAGTTACTGCAAGGTGGGGATGCCTGGGTGGGCTTGCCCTTCATTTGAATGCAAATGGGGGGGTGAGGCCCAAAGTTGCCTTGTCTTCAGGCCTGTTGGGAATGCACCGTTAGCCTTGCTCCCAGGCCTCTGGAGGCAGAGGCTGCTTGGTCATGTTGGGCAAAGGAGGCACTTGAAGGTTGGCTGACAACCTCCAGAGCTAGGGGGCAGTTTACTATATTTCTGGGTGTTGGGGAGGCTGGTCACAAGGAGGCACCAGGATGGTGTAGGAAGAACCTCTCTATTCCCCAAGCCACCATATACAGACGCTGCCTTGTGAAGAAGGAGGGCAAGATGCACCCGGGATCCCAGAGGGCCACCAACCTGGGCAGCAGTGGCATAGGTACCAGCATGGGAAGCGGTGGGGGCAGCATAGGCGGGGGCAGTGGCCACCTGCCCGGCCAGGCCTTCAGCTCAACCCCTGCCTATTCACACAGCATGAGCTATTCTCCTATGGCCAACCTGGATGGCCATGGCCAGTGGCTTGGATCCTGGGGGTCCGCATATGCTCCCCCAAAGGAAGATTGGGCTCCCTATGGGGAGGGACCCTCCAGCTCTGTGGTGGAATCTTCTTCAGTCCAAACCCTGGCCCAGGTCTTGGCCCTGGCGCCAACCCCAGCCCCATATGGAGCTACCGACTACAGCAACTTGGTCCGTCCTGAGTCCAGCGGGGTCATCCCTCCTGAGAATATGGAATTCACAGAGCCCACCTCCAATCCCCCCAACATAGGAGGTCCCTATGCTTGGATGAGCAAAACACTTCATGTTTCAGGTAAGCACGGGAACTCTCTTCCCCTCCTCTTTCCCCTAGCTGGATGGAATGGGTTTGTTACCTTTTACCCCTAATGTTTTCTGTGTTTTCTCAAACTGCCTACAATGGACAGACTATACCTTTTGGACTGATTTTATTTAGCTAGAGGCTAAAATGATTCCCCAAATCCACTCAGTAAAACTCTCTGAGACATTCCCTTATAGAACTGGAGTTCTTGTCTTTTTTTTATGTTATGGATTTTCTGCTGGCCCCTTCCCCCCACCCCTTAGCACTTTGGTAGACCTCTTCCCAGAATGGTTTGGGTTTTTAAACCATTATTTTTAAAGGGATTCCCCCCCAATTACATGTAAAGATACTTTTCAACATTCATTTCTTTAAGATTTTGTATTCCAAATTTAAATCATCATTTAAGAAAATGCTAAATTTCAGAGATAAGTGAAAACCAAGCTATTATTATTTTCTTATTCAAGTTCACAGACCCCTGGAAATCCCTCCATGGACCCCTGGGGGTCTAAGAATCCCAGATTAGGAACCCCTGATTTGGAAGAATAGACATGTTAATGACCAATGCCTGTAATTCATGGGAATATCAAAGCTGGGAAGGGCCTTAGTACAAAAATATCAGAACTGGGAAATCCCTTTGAACAAAGAATGTTAAATCTGGGAGAACTTTAGGATTATGCTAAACTCCTTTGCTTTAAAAAACAAAAACAAACAAAAAACAACAAAACTCCACCCGAAAAAATGGGGGAGGGGAGGGAGGAAGAAAGATGCTTTTATATCTGACTTTTCCTGGGATCCAGTTCTATGGTTGCCGCTATGGCAGACAACAATCGTTGTTTAAAAGGAATACCTAGGTGTGGATGAGACATCTGTTCTCAAATTCATGGATTTAATATGATTTAGAGTTGGTCTGCTCAAGATATTGTCAGGGAGGAAGAATCAAGTAGTAGGAGAAAGACCTCTTAGAGAAGACCTCTTAAATTTTTCCACTCTTGATCCTTTTTTACCAGTAAAATTTTTGCACGACCCCAGGTGTATAGGTCTATAAAATAGGTATACGATTCAAATATTTATTGATCATAAATCATGAAGAAATTTATTTTAAAACACTTCTTTGATACACATATAATTTTATAATTTATTAATGATGAAAGCAAATTTGCATATGAATGAGATGGATGTGCTTATTTATTTTTGCATAGAAATCTATCTTGGAAGAATATTTGATAATTTTTACTGTAACCCAATTTTTACTACCCCCACATTCAGTTACATAATCCATGTGGGATTGTGACCCACAGTTTAAGAAGTTTTGCTATGGAATTTAGTCTTCCTTTTTTAATGACTATATTTAGCAGTATGGGAAGACCCCATGGGCATCCCTTTACCCATTTTCTAAACAAGGTTACTTTTTGGGAACTATTTGATTTTTGTTATTGGGATTGCTTTCTTTTGTCTTACATCTTTCCTTTCTATCTCTCCCCTCCACTAACCTGAAAGCTATCCTTTGTCCCAAACAGCCTATCCTCTCTCCAAAGCCACAAATATATTTTCTCAGTTTTTATCTGGGCTAAGCTTGTTCAGGATAATTGATAATCCTGAAGCATTGAACCGTTTTAGAAGTCAGAAAAGGGGAATTCTATAGGTCCACTTCCTCCTAGATTTATTGCCTAGATTATCTTGGGAAAGTAACTTCCTATCTCTTTCCTCCTTTAAAATGAAACTTGAAAACGTCAGTTGGAAAAGTTGAGTTCCGTAGTTGCAAGTGCCTCTCGCTTGTGATCCTAAATTCTTGCCTATCTCTGGGTCTTGGTTTTCTCTAAAATCCTCAGATTGTACTAACTCATCTCCCATGTGCCTTTCTTCTCCAGTGTTCTAGGTTTTCTGTTTTAAGGCCCCTCCTAGCTCCAGCAAAATAGGTTTTCTATTCTAAGCTTCTTTCCAGTTTTCTTGTATACTCCTAGAAAGGTTTAGTTTTCTTTCCAGCTCTAACATCCATCATTCTTATGTTCTAAAAGTCCTTCCTGCTATGGCATTCTATGTTTCATTTAACTGACATTCTCTCTTCTTGACATTTTGTGGCTGATAAGAACATATGGGTTCTCATCTCAACCCAATAGAGAGATAAAAGGATTCCAGGATTCTGCAGTGGAAGTAACCCCAAAGGTTCTCTAATCTCATCCCTCATTTTCCAGAGAAAGAAACTGAGTACCATTCAAGGGAAGGGACTTATCCAAAGCCACAGATAGACAGCATAACCAAGATTTGAACTCAGGTGCCCAAATTGAGTTCTCTTGTTACTACTATATCATGCTTCCTCCCATAACACCCTCTTAAAAAAAAACCACATTTTTAAAATGAGTTCGAAACTTAGTGAGACTGAACTATAACTTTTTGACTTGTAGGATCATCTTCATTCATGTGAATATTCCTATTTCTTCAGTACCTATTATGGGTAAAGGACTTGGGAAGAGGGTGTCTTGCAGAGATAATTAAGGCATGAACCTTATTCATAAAGTTTGTAATTTAGCAAGAAGGAGGAAGAAAGGACTCACAAATATATAATAATTAGATGCATCAGTGATGTTATAGTGTAAGCCCTTTCTTTGCCAAGGCAGAGGGTTCACATCCTGCCTTTGATAATTAGCTATAGGCCTCTCTTTGGACCTCAGTTTTCCCCTCTGTTTAATGAAGAAGTTGGCCTTAATGTCTTCTGAGATCGCTCCCAACTCTATATCTAAGTTCCTTTGGCGATCCTTGGACTTTCACATTCTGGGTGGTTTTTATCCATGTAAATCCTCACTAGTGGACCCTCTCAGCAGCCTAGGAGCCTTGCCCAATTTTTTTTTTTAAACCATCTGAGGGCCTCTAATCCGTGCTTCTGTGGAGGCTTTTGTGCTTGATATACAATTGATCCACCTCCAATCCCACTCTTCCTTGGTGATAATCTTCTTGCCATATTTATTGTCCAACTTAAATACTTTAAAAGTTGGGATGTCTCCTGGGTAGAATCAATTTCTACCAATACAGGTTGTTATTCCTTTGTAATTTAAGGGCTAGAGTCTGAAAATTGTTGTGTCCAAGAAATCCTTTGGTCCAGATGTAACTGAGATTCATGTTTTAGTAGGATGGCGTATGGATGAAAGACATTTGGTCCTCCCTGAAAGTCCTCCCAGTGTGACACAGTTCTCCCCAGGGTCTGGTCCACTAGCATAATGTTTGATAAGGCAGCATCATCCATAAATCACAATATGCATTGGCAGACAAAGTTGACACATGAGGAGTTCCTAAAATGCCAGAATCACTTATCTGTATCTTCCTCTTCCCAGAAATTCTAGCATAAGCAACATAGCTGCTCCCACTGGGATACTGAGGCTGGTGGACTGCTTGAGCTTAAAAGTTTAGCGCTGCAGGGGGCCAGCTGTCCATACTAAGTTTCACTAAGTTGACCACCAATAGGGTGAGCCCTTGGGAGGACAAGGTGGGTGGGAAGCTGCCTAAGGGATCTCAGAAAGCAACCAGAGCAGGAACGGGCTTAGAAGTGGTCCCTGAACTTTTGGCCTGGATGAAATAGCCCCAAACAGCCCCCAAACGAAATCAATAAATCGGAGGAAGAAAATGTTCATTGAGGTCCCAGTGAGGAAAGAGTTTATATTGAGTTGACCTGTTTTGATTCTCTGAGATCAAAGGACATTTGGTCATGATAGCATATCCCAATTCTGTGTATATGGGAAGGACACTGATTTTTGAATCAGATCTGTGTTTGAAACCTGGAGTTACTTAGTCACCTAATAGTTCTGTGTCCCCGTAATCAAGTCTCTTCCACTTTTCTAGTCCTCAGTTTCCTCATCCTGAAATCCTGAAAATGACTTCATTTCCCTATTTTCTCCCTTTCCTAGGACATTACTCAACTAATTTCTTCTCTGATTCCTTTGATTTATTTATTTTGGTTTGGGGCTGGGTCTCTTTATCTCAGGCAGAAAGTGCAAACTTACAAGCTTGGTCTTGGAGAACAGTTGAGAAAATGCAGAGGTGAGGGAGTTTGGGTGTGTCACTTTATATATGCTGTTAGACTAGTGTGAGATGGCTGAATTGCTTTTCTTCCCTATTTTTTTTTTAAACCTTTGTTACAAGGAATGGCTCATGGAATATGACAGGATGAAGGGTTTCTATTGGGAAATGATGAACTAAAAGCACAAGATCAATAAAAATAAGATTAAAAATGTAAACCTGAAGATTGGACTTAAATCAGTAAACCCTTTTTTGTAAACCCTTTTGCCTAGGGCGTTATACCAAAAATCCTTAAATTAAGTAACATCATGAGTAAGGATTTTAAATTAAATCACACATTTTCTTATTGAAAGGAATTTGTGGAACAAAATCCACTGGGAACCACTGGATTCTCTTGATCTCTAAGGTTGCTTCACGTTCTGAATCTTATAACCAGGCCATGAGCAACTTTATTTAATAGGTTGCCAAATGGGCACTTAGGTAGAATGCCTCCCTTCTCTCCAGCAGTTCATATCTATAGAAAAGAATTGGTGGATGGACTGCTTATCTAAGCCTTTTTCCTGATTAGAAGGCTTTCCAGTGAAAGCACCTCAGGTTACTCAGAATAGTCAGAGGGGCTTCCAGATAGAAGAAACAAAGAGACTCAGCCAATAGTTTTCAGAGAAATGATTCTAGCTTTTATCACTTTAAATCGAGGAAGAGGATGAAAGTCAGAGACCTAAACCTTAGTAGCACCGAGATGAGAGCCGTAAATGGAACCAGAAAGAGCTGGCTCCTCTCCATTACCTCTGAGGACTAATGGTTTGCTATTCCTTGAGACCTCAGAGAAGGTCACTCTATTTGCAGAAATCAAACCATTGAAAAGGTAAAAGGGGGAAACTGTTCACTGACTCAGGGCCATCCATTACAACAACCGATGTTTCTTCCAGCCTTTCACCCGTACCCTATCCCCATTTTATGGAACAGGGAAATTCAGGTCCTTGACTTCACTTAGAGTAGCCCTAGCAAATAGAGAGCTCATTTCTGCTATCTGAGGAGTGATTTTATTTTTTACCTTTAAGCCCCCCCCTCAAAAAAATTATAGGGCATATAGAATGCTTTCAAAGTTGTAAACTGATTTATTTCCATGTTATCTTGCTTGAACTTCCCAAGAACCCTTGAAGGTAGTTTTACTACTGCTACTGCTAAGTAGGAAAACTGAGGCTGAAATAGGTTAAGCTTCTTGAACTGTGATTTGTATGAAGTCTTGTGACTGAATGTGGGGATCATGAAATTCTGATTTATTATCAGGAAATATTTGACTTCTATATCTATTTTATAGACTTATGTACCCAGGTTCACATAAAAATTTCTTGGGTAAAAAGGATCTCGAGTGGAAAAAAGTTTAAGAAGCCCTCAGTCACACAGATTTTTAGTTGTCTGAGTCAAGATTGGAACTCAGGGTTTCCACCACCTGATCAAGTATGCCAGCCACTTTGCTGCCTCCAGTGCTTCTACATGGGCAGAAATGGGATGGTATCATAGAAGCCGGACGCTCAGACCCATGGAATGGTACAGTTGGAAAGGGCCTCGGAACACAGAATGTCAGCACTAGGTGTGGCCTTAAAACATAAATTGTGGAATGTCAGAGCAAGATGGGCCTTGGATGAACACAGAATGGAAGAGAAGGACCTTAGAGATCACTAAACCCAATCCCTCTCATTTTACAGAAAGGAAAGTTATCCAGTAGTTAAGGAAAGTGTAGAGTAATCAATCAGTTTTGACAACCCATTTTAACAGAACATGCCTTAAATAAGCATCATTTGTTCAGCCTTTTTAGGCAAGGAGTCTTGAGAACTAGATGCCACTGGGTTGGGCTGGATTCTTTAGCAGAATGATAAAAAAAAATCACCTATAGATATCTAGTGCTCCCTAGAAATGGCTAACAGGACATCACTGAGGGGAAAAGGAAGTAATAATCCATCCAGAAACATTTGCTGAGAGATGCTATGGATCCTGCCTCCCATGTGTAATAGGAAGCATATACTGCAGTGGAAGGGGTGGAAGGTAGATGGTCTTCAATCCTTGGGGTTTGACTTAAGGCAGACCACTTCCATTTCCTGGGCCTTAATTTCCTCCTCTGTAAAATGACCAATTTGACATCAGCCATCTCTAATATCTTTCCTAGCTCTGGATTCTGTGACTTGGGTCCAAGTCCTGACTCTGCCACTTACTTGGTTGTGTGACTTTGGACAAGTCCCTTCTACAGGTCTCGGTTTGTTCATCCGAAAAATTAAGGAGATGAACTAGGTCTCTTAGGGCTCTTCCCACCCTTTCATTGGATGAATTGTCTCTCAAGCTATGAGAACTTCCCTCGGCTTCTTAGCATTCCCAGAATCTTCTCAGTAGTGGTACAGGATGGGGGCGGGGGGCAGAGGAAATGGAGGTTCTCCCCACCCTGATCTGTGACATTAAACCAGGTCTACACCAGAGGGACCAGAACAGCTGTTAAAACATATCTGCCTTGGACTCTGAGGCATCGTTCCCAAATTAACTTGGAATAGGCAGCTGAGAGTGGGTTGTCTAGCTCCTTGGCCAAGAACATGGTTCAGATGACAGAGAATGCCAACAGATATCAGCATGGCTGGAGACTGGGTGGTGGGCATGGGTGTTGGAGAGGGGTGGCCAGGGATGGAGCCGGGAGATTGTCCCAATGGCTCTCCATGTCACCTTTAGAATGGGACAGAGGAGGCAGCGGACAGCAGTTCCCCTCCTTTGTCAACATAGTATTGTGGTCTGGTTTTTTTCCCCCCACTTTGTTTTGGGTTCTAAGACCTTATCTGCCAGATTGGGGCAACAGACCTTTTTAACACTTCCCTGGCCTTTGATATGCAGCCTGGCTCTGGCTAGTCCGAAGTCCCTCCTGTCTTGGGGGCTTATATTGCCCAGCCGGAAAGAGTGAGCGTTCTCACTGCCTGCTCTACTCTTTATTATCCTCCAAAGAAGCTGCTGGAGCTTGGAGAGGGATGGGAGGAGCGCTCTAGCTTTCCCTGGGGCTGGAAACTTGGCTATGTTTACTCTTTATTGAGTGGCGGGGGGGGGGGGGGGGGGAAGGGGGGGGGAAGGGAAAGAAAGAGAGCAGGGGAGTGTGGGTGGAAGGAGGGAGTAGAAGGGAGACAGACATTATGTTTCCTGGTGATTTCTGTCCTCCCAGCCTTCTGGGGAATTGGGACCCAGCGTTTTTCTGGTGCCATAACAGGAGGGTATACTGAACTGAAAAGACTTCCAGTGAGGTGACCGGTGTGTCTGTCCTTGAAGAATGGACCAACTGATAGTGCATTCTCTAAGGGGAGGATGGTATCACTCTTTTGCATTCAGTAGACACTTTATAAATGCTTGTTGATTGATCGTCGGTTAAATATTTAGCTGGAATCCCAACTTTGCTCCTTACTTCTAGAGTGAATTACTTTGGGCAAAATCACTTTTGTTCTCAGTCTCAGTTTTGTCTTCTGTGAAATCTGGGGCTTGGACCCTGAAGTCTCTTCTAGCTCTTACGTCTATGATCCCGTGTAGGTGGGAAGCGGAGGGGGGGGGGGGAGGGAATAGCTGTATTGACTATCAATTTCAAAGTATCATCCTTTCCGACTCTCAAGGTTGTGAGCCTGCCAAGCATCAGGATGCCTTAAATGACTGTTTAAACAGCCAACAATGGATTGGGAACCTGCTTAGCACCTACTTTGCCTAAGCAGGGATTTCAATTCTCCAGTAGCAACCTGGGCAGTGGAATGATCTGGAGTCAGGGAAGGGAGTTTGAATTGAAATCCAGCCTTCATCCACTCAGCAGCTGCATAATCTTATGCATTAAATAATAGAAAGATGATGATGATGATGATGATATAGTGATAACTTGGATATGGTGCTTTCCAATTCCCAGCCTTACCTTTGTATGTTTCAGCTCCTTTGAGGCTCACAACAATCTTTTGGTGAAGATGATACAGATACCATGATCATGTCTGGCTCAGAAGCCAAGAGATAAGTTCAAGAAAAGAAATACAATTTAAAGTTTGATTTTTATCTGCAACAACCATTATGATTTTGTAAACTACTTACACATACACTTGAGCATTCTTGTTTCTTTCAGAGTCTGTTCATTGCTCTGACTCTTGTTCAGAGTTTTCCAGTTTTTAGCAAAACACACACACACACACACACACAAACCCTTGAGGCTCTTGGGGAAGTTGTGTCACTTCAACAAAAGAAAATGACAAACCCCAGAACCATCCTCAGAGGACTCCTCTTCCTCTGCTTTCCTGTTCCTAGACATAAAAAGGGCATGGGGACATTTGTTTAGGGCTTGTAAATTCCCCATCCATTGTTTGTGCTCCCCAATGGACAAAGGGTTTGGCTTTCTGGGTTGTTAGGCAGGCCTCCATCTTAACACCTCAATGGAGGTCAGGGACTCACTTGAAAGGGGTCTTTGTCCTTACAGTTTGTCCCCCAAACCAGTTACATCAAAAAGGACCAGAAAGATCTGAAGAATCCCATTAACAAAAAGTTGAAGGGAGGGGCGAGGGGGCAGGAGTCTGACTGCCCTTACTGTTCCCCTTCCTCCACCCACCCCCACCCCCACACTCCTGGGGTCAAGAGATAGGGAAATGGCCTAATTGCCTTTAGAAAAGACTAAAGGAAAGGAGGAAAAGGTATCTGTCCTCAGAGATGCCATTCTGAGGGGAAGGACAATTAGTTCCCTATTGAGAAGCAAAGGAAATGTTTGGCTAGAAGGTGCTACTCACGCCTCCTCTCCATACTCCCCAACCCCCATACACATCCACACAAAGCTGCTTACACCCAGATCCTAGTTAGCCCCAGAGCTTCCTGGGAGCGAGGGGACTTAGGCTAGAGAACCTTGGCCAGCCAAGAGAGAGACAAAGAGAGAGAGTGAGAGAGACAGACACACAGAGACAGAGAGAGACAAGAGACAGGGGGAGAGGGAGAGAGGAGATAGAAAGAGACAGAGAC
Source organism: Antechinus flavipes (assembly GCF_016432865.1). Lineage (NCBI taxonomy): Eukaryota > Metazoa > Chordata > Mammalia > Dasyuromorphia > Dasyuridae > Antechinus > Antechinus flavipes. The sequence continues at coordinate 11,391,155 of NC_067404.1, forward strand.
AGACAGACAAAGAGAGGCAGAGAGACACACGGGGGTGGGGAGGAGGCAAAGAGAGAGAAAGGAGAGAGAGAGAGAGACAGAGACACAGAGACACAGATTAAAAGTGTGAGTGAGTTAGGGACCCACCCAATGATCTCAGGGGAAATGCTCTGGAAGAAAGGCATTCGATGCACCCGAGCACTTCTGCTGCACCTTGTGTTCTTAGGAATTTGCCTGGGGCCATTTAGTGGGAGTTAAGAGGTGAAAAAAAAAATTCCTGACTCAAGCAAAACCGGGTCTTTATCCTCTTTATACTGGCTGCCTGACTTTGGACAAGTCATTTTCCTAGTGTGATAGTCATTTTTCTCATCTGTAAAAAGCTTATAATGCTTTCACTCTTTCCTCCTGGACTTGTCAGAACCCTTCAGGGGTCCTCAAACTTTTTAAATAGGGGCCAGTTCACTGTCCCTCAGACTGTGGGAGGGCCGGACTAGAGTCAAAACAAAAACTTGGTTTTGTGGGCCTTTAAATAAAGAAACTTCCTAGCCCTGGGTGAGGGGGACAATTGTCCTCAGCTGGCCCGCGGGCCGTAGTTTGAGGACCCCTGCAAAAATGCTGAGAGTCTTTTAATCACCGGCTCAAGTCAATTGAGAGAGGGTCACAAACCTCCAATATGAAAATATTGAAGAATAAATGTGTCCTAACTAGGGTGATGTGGGCTATTCTAGAGCAGAAGCTCCTTAAATGAAAGAATTATAACTTCGGAGAGGCTGGCCACTTCTGCATTTGAGCCTAACCTAGAAAGTAGACAGTAAGGAAGACTATAAACGATTATAAAAGGAAAGTAAAAATATGCCCTGTTTTTCAAATTGGGGGGAGTTGTCCCACTAGTAATCCCAAAATATCAGTAAAAGATGAAATTCAAATAATTCTCACTCAAGTCCAATGCTAGTTCTTCTACTCAGTCCTGAAGTGACCTAGCTTTCATGAGCCTCAGTTTCCCCATCTGAAGAGTAGAGACTCAAACCTTTCGACAACATGGAAACCCCCTTACCAGCCTTAAGAAACCAAATCACCGCTTCTGTTCCTCGCCCCCCTCCCCATCTCAGTATGTATGCAGCAGAAATCAGTTCTTCCTCTTGCTGGTTTGTATAAGGACCTCATCTAGTGTTGTTGAGGCGAAGTCCTGTTAAAGGGTCTAATGGGCTGTCCTGTACAGGAAGAATGAAGCTTGGTTGACTGGGTCCAAGAGGGCAGAGCAAAGGACAGTTACCTAGTGGGAGGGTTATGTTGAGGTGAACCCTATATTTGGTGGAAGAAGTCTTTCCCATGTTCTGTCACTTAACTGTGTGACCTCGGCCAATCCCAGATCCCCTGTGGGTCCCAGTTTCTATAAAATGGAGATTAGATAGTCAGTTAGATCCCTTCTGGATCCAAACCCATATGCCTCTACACTGTACCTGTGGCATCAAAACGTGAATTGGGAAGAGAGACACGGTTTTAAAAGCCAATTAGCATGGAGAAAATGGCTTGAGTCTTGAGTCAGAAAGATCGGTAGAGTCATTCCTTTGTTGAACAAACATGAATTAAGCACTTAATGTTTGCAGAGCCTGAGCTGGGGAAGAAGTGGAGAGAAGATCCCAGCCCAGGCCCTAGCTGAGCACGTTTTCGATGCAGCTTTGGAAGATGGGAGAGAAGACACAAACACAAACAACAACAAACCAAATGCTTGTCCCATAGTTCCTAACACTAACCCAGTCAAGTAGGCGGTGCAACGTGGAAGCTTGCACGATTTGAAGTCAAGAAAGTGCAAGTTCCAATCTTGCCTTACACACTCATTAGCTGTGTGATTTTGAGCTAGACACTTAACTCCGAGTTTCCATTTCCCCAATTGGAAAACGGGAGTGACAATAACATTTGCCTACTGGGGCTACCGGGTTATCATTATTTTCTAGGCACCGAAGTCCAGAGAGGAAGACACAAAAGCTGGCCTTCAGCTGTAGTCTTTTACAGTGTCTAGCTCTTAAGGTAAAACCATTTTGCAGATAAGGAAATTGAAAAGTTTAGTGACTTGCCTAGGGTCATACAGCTTGTGGGAAATGCTCCTAGTCAACATCAGAGGGAAGATTCAAACTAAACAAGATCTCTCTTGATTCCAAATACACGTCTTTCCCCTCTCTTACATCGCTTATTTTGCAGATGAGGAAACTGAGGTTCAAAAAAATTCAATGGCTTGCCCAAGCTAGTAAGTCACCCAGAACCAAATTGAAACCCCGATCTCTGGTTTCCCAGAACCCCAGTGTGTCTTCTGTGTCACAGGGACTCTGAAATGCCTGTCCTTCAGTTCTTGGGTCTCCCCATAGGGCATTAGAAAAATTCAAGTGAAAGTGCTAAGTGATTTCTGAATGAGAAGGTTCCTACCTAAGGAAAAGCAGAAGGAGCTGTCAAGGCTTTCTGCAGGAAATGGTAATTGAGTTAGGCTTTAAGTTATGACTGAGTGAAAGTTGCTGCAGGCAGGAACGAGCATCTTTGATCTTTCTCCTCAGCACCAAACAAGGTATTTACATTCCGAGTGGGCACTTACTAAATCTGTGGAATTGAGTAGAATTGAATGGGTGAAAGTTCAACAGGTGAAGAAGGTCATCCCAGGCCTTTCCCCGAGCCTGAAGGCAGGAGAGTGGAGGATATATTCTGGGGTTTGATTGGAGGCTCCCAGAGGTCGTGATTCAACCCTACATCGATTGCTTTTCTCTTAAGCAGGGAAGACCAGGACCAAGGAAAAGTACCGAGTGGTTTATTCAGAGCATCAGAGACTGGAGCTGGAGAAGGAATTCCATTGCAACAGATACATCAGCATTCGGAAGAAGACGGAGCTAGCGGTCCAGTTGGGCCTTTCGGAGAGACAGGTACCCCGGAGCATCATGGTATTGCTGGGCATTCGTTTCTCCAGGCTGAAGAGGGGGTGATCCATGTCTTTATGCAGGCTCTCCGACTGGATTATGAGAATCCAACAAGCAAACTCTTTTGAGTTCCCCTAAAACTGCTGGCTTAGATTCATCCCATTCATCCCCAAAGTGCAGTCTTACCAAAAAGCCAACTTTCAAAGTGGAAATAGTAAAAATAAGAAATAGTAGAAATAGTAAAAATGGAATAATGCCAGGATTCTGCTAAAATTTCAGGTCTCTTGCCTAGTTGCGTGGGTTCCGACATCGAGTTGAAATCCCAAGGTACTGAGAGAAATGAATATATTTCTCTCTTGAATTTAGTAATTAATTATTGATACCCTGAGACCCTCATTTTAATATAGTTCGTACCTCCCATTTGGTGTTAACCAATCAGAGTCCATCAGACAGCTCTCAGGAACACCTGAGGACATAGAAATCGTGTCCTTTATATGTCCAAGGACATATTTACTGTGGGCCCATTGCCATGAGGGGGTCTTTAGTTTAAGAGATGGCCAAGTGACCAGCCTTTTATTAATAATAAGCTAGTCTTATTAACAAAATGATTAAATCACCCAGAAATGATGTCTCTCAAACCTTTTGAACTGTCACCGTTAATAGAGTTCAGGTCAAGAGTATTAGCAGAAAGGCAGCTGGCCATGGTGACTGGAGCCCTGAATGTGGAAACAAAGAGACTGCGTTTGAATACTGACTTTACTGTTTCTAGGCTGTGTGACCGTGGATAAGTGTCTTCTCCTCTCTGAACCTCAGTTCTCTGTTCTGTAAAATAAAGGGTTTGGACTAGGCAAAATCCTTTCCAACTTGAAATCCTCTCACTAAGGTTCTTGTAGGCAGCCGATCTGGACAAATGACATTCAGTATTATTCAGTGTATATCCCTCAGGGCAGAAAAGTTGGTCCCTTTAGTTTCCACTAAAGTCTTCATCATGGCTTGAAGCTTATTCCTACTTTCAAAGACTGTGCCCCAGCAGCCTTTGCCCATGGGCCCGAGGATGCATTACGGGGCTGACATTTTGAGGACCAGTCTGGCTGTGTGCAGAGAGTCCAGCCCTCAAGGAATAATCTGGACTTTGGTCACAATAACTCTTTAAACTCCAGTGTAGAGGTAAGGGGCTGAACCATACATGGTCTCTCGGGTTCTATCCAACTCTGCCATTTTCACTCTAGTCTCTAAAATACCCCCCTCCCCAATTCCTTGTCGTCCCAGCCCTGCCATCCCTTGTTCTAAGGCACTTTCCAGTTATGGCAGTGAATAGAGCACCAGCCCTGGAGTTAGGAGGACTTGAATTCAAATCCAGCCTCAGACAATCAGTCACTGGGCTGTGACTCTGGGCCAGTCTCTTGGTTTAAGGCCTCTTCCGGCTGTGATGTTCTCTGTTCTAAAGGTCCTCCCAGCTCTGACATGCCCTCCCTGGGGCCCTTCTAATTCTAAATCCTAGATTCTTTGAAATCATGCCAACGATGGGTGCTTCTATCACAACTGAGTTTTCAAATTAGTTATACATTCACTCAATATGCAATTATCGAGCCCCTATTCTTCTTAATGCAATACAGTAGAGAGAACATTAGACACACCATCAGGAAGGTCTAAGTTCAAATCTTGCTGGAACACAAGATATTTACTCTCTTTGAGCCTCGGTTTCCTCTAATGTAAATAAGGGAGTGGACATCCTTTCTAGCTCTTAAATGTATGATCCTATTACATGCCAGACACTAGGGATAAAAACCTAGAAGTTCATCCTCCATCTTAGGATTATAGAACCGAAGAGTAATTTTTAAAGGTCATTCATTCCAGTCCCCTGCCTTTAATCGGGTGTCCCAAAGGGCCAGTGATCAGAGATCTCCAGTGAACACAATCCTATTAGTGCTTGCCTGTTTCACTGCTCCACCCTGCCTTTGGCTCTCTGGGCATTCTCAAATACCGGCTTAAATCCTGCCCATTTTCTTGCCATTAAGCCCCTTCACTCTAGTCTGCTCGCTATGGTACATCTCATAAAAAGCCCATTAGACTGACAACACCTGAAGAGACTGAGCTTCAAAGATGGAGTCATTTACCTGGAGTGAGATAGCTTTAAATAGCGGTGATAAGAAGCCAGCTGTCCTTGCCTCCAAGTCCACCACTTGCTAACTACTGGGCCAGAGGTCTTCACATGGTTTTGACGATTCGTTTCTATTCAGAAACTTTTTTTTTCTCACTGGGGGAGGGAAAAAACACCCAGCTGCTGCTCTGGGTGTTTCGTCCTCAGGAGGGGCCAACTCCTGTCTAAGAATGGAGAAAGTTGAGGGCCAAGGGGGGTGGGGTAGAGCTTGGGGAATGTTGAGCTCTAATGGGTGAAGAGTGGTGTGAATATTTTGAAGTCAAGTTCCATAGTTGGCAGGGGTGTGTTGGGGGCAGGGATGAGACCTAGTTTCCTACTCTCTCCTTGGTTTATCACATGGTACCATGGTTGCAAATATACTCAGAGGCCACTTGGGCAATAAGGCCTAGTGCAAGTGGTCTCCAAAATGAGGGCCAAGTGTGAACCCAAGTGATATGTCAACTGTCTTTGCAAAGGTAGCCCTGGGGTTTGAGCCCTTCTGGTAACATGTGAGTGACTTTGAGGTAAGATGCACCGCCTTGCTAAGTTCTAGTTTCATCTTCTATAAAATGGGAGGGATTGGCCGCATGTGGATGAAAGGGTGTTTGAGATACTCCCGTGGCTGTTGCCTTATCCACTCTAAATCCAGAACCATTGTATGTTGCAGGTGAAAATCTGGTTTCAGAATCGCCGGGCCAAGGAGCGGAAGCTACTGAAGAAGAAAATCTCAGAGTCCCAGGCCAACGCAAGCAGCACAGCCCACAGTGACTCCAGCTCTGTGAGCCCGGGGGAGCCACCAAAGTTGTACTTTCCCCCACCTCCACCTATGGGGGAATTCCAGCCAATTGATATTCACCAGATCCTGGTCTCAGAATAAGAGGGGGATCTGGGGCAAGTGGCCTAGCTTCTCAGCCAAGGCCTATATGCCAGAACCTGTGATGTTTGCAGGGGGCAGAGGAAGGTTTCATTGTATGATAGTATTCAAAACAAATTGATGGGGTAAGGGAAGAAAGCTGCTAGTATTCACCACCCCCACCCCCACCCCCACCCCCACCTCCCAACCTCCTGCTCAATTGCATGGTGTCAATTACCAAAGGAGTTAATTACCAGCCGGAAGTCAGAGTCATCCTGAGCCTGTTCCTAACAGACATGTGACAGAAATCTATGACAAGGAGGGGGTGAGGGGGATGGGGAGTGGGGTGGGGAAGCTAGAGATGGTGTTCACATGCTTCTCTCATGTCACCCAGTTTTCTCGGGTTATTGTGAAGAGTGTATAGTTTCTTGAGGAATACTCGAGGAAACATTAGCGATCGGTACGTTGGCCAGAGTTTGAGTTTCTAAATTTCATTCCGATGATTAAAGTTCACTAAGGGCTTGTCCAAACTGTCTCAGTGAATTTAATATCAGAGACAAGAGAAGGGTGGATAGGGGTTATTGCCCCACTTACACATGCAAAAACGGAGGGTGTGTATATTTGTGATATGTGTCTATGTTCGTGGGGCGGGGTATGGAGGGAAAGTAAATGACACAAGATCACACAGAAAATGGCAAAAGAAGAGGGTGGGGCACAGCTCAGGAATTGTTTTTGGTCTTCAGGTTCTTCATTCTAGACATCACATTGGGCTCGCACCCTAGAGAACACCTTGAAAACCCTGCTCAAATATTATAGTGAATATTTCGTTGTTTAAAGAAAGAAAAAAGCATAAGAAATAAAAATAAAGACGATCTCTTTGTTCTTCATTTATCCTTGTCCTGTGTCCATTTTCTGGGCATAATTAAACTACCGATCTGCCTCGCCATGAATGGCTAGAACCAGCAAAAGAACTCAAGGAGAATAGGCCATTCTACATCGGGATCAACCCTGCAGAAAAACAGAGCGGGCGGCACAAGCAGAGGAGACCTTCCTTTGGCCATTGTTTCCAAGAAACCAGAGTCACACCCCCTCGGCCTGCATCAGCTCTTGGGGCATCAAGACCATTTCTAACGGTCCTCACTTTGTTACTACTCCCCTTCATAATGTTTCTAGGCTGCAGCTGCAAAGCTGTCTTACAAATGAACCACAAGAATCTTTCGGGCTTGGACCCAGTTTGCTATTGGCATGCCATTGAAGCCCCTTCTTTCTTGTCTGCTCAGCATGGTACATTTTTTTCCCTTAATATTAGTTTATTTTTCCAAATACACATAAAAATAATTTTCAACATTCATTTTTGTAAGCCCTTGTGTTCCCCAATTTTGCCCTCCCTCTTTTACCTCTCCCCTCTCCGAGACAGCAAGTAATCTAACATAAGTTAGATATGTGCAGTCCTTTTAAACATATTTCCATATTTGTCATGTTGTACAAGAAAAATCATACCAAAAGGGAAAAAAAACCATGAGAAGGAAAAAGTGAACAAATAAACAAAAAAAGGTGAAAATACTATGCTTCGATCCACATTCAGTCCCCATAGTTCTCTCTCTGGATGCAGATGGCATTTTCCATCCCAAGTCTATCGGAATTGCCTTAAATCACTACATTGCTGAGAAAAGCTAAGTCCGTCAGAGTTGATCATCACACAATGTTGTTACTCTGTACAATGTTCTCTTGGTTCTGCTTACCTCACTTAGCATCAGTTCATGTAAGTCTTTCCAAGCTTCTGTGAAATCAGTCTGCTCATCATTTCTTACAGGACAATAGTATTACATTACATATGTGTGTGTGTGTGTGTGTGTGTGTGTGTGTGTGTGTGATATATATATATATATATATATATATATATATATATATATATATATATATATATATATATATATAGTATATCTTATAAAAAGACCATTAGACTGACATCTGAGGAAACCGAGGTTTAGGGTAATTGAATGATTTATTTAGGGTGAAAGGTAAGAACCCAGCTGTTCCTGCCTCCAAATTCATTGTTTGTTATCCACTAGGCCAGTGGTTTCCATATAGTTTTGATCACTCATCTCTTTCATAAACTTTTTTCCTGGTGAGGACAGGGGGGAGGTGAAATAGTTGGGGGAAGAGGTACTAGATCCTCTTAGGAGTGAAAAGAAAAGGTTGATTAAGTTGAAAAATAATAATTAATTTCTACATGGCTTTGACTCTTATAAAGCTCTTCCGCCTACTAATCCTAAGTCAGTAGCTGAGACACTGGTATTTCCATTTGACAATTAAACAAGCCCACAGAAAGGAGGTTATCAGCCCTTGATCACGCTGTTCCTGTCAGTCGAGACCTGTACACAAGCATGATGGTTGAGCTCAAAATCTGGGTTCTTTATTATTTCCTTGGAGGTGGACCATTATAGTCCGAAAAAAAGATAGGGATCTAGCTTAAGAGCTGGAAGAAACATTAGAAGAAAACTAGCTAGTCCAAATGCTTCAGTTTATTGATAAAGGAGAGTCCCATGATTATTACTTGGCTGGTCAAATGTCAAGCCATGTAAGAGGCAGAATTAGACCCCAGACTCAGACCCTAGGAATTCTGGGATCACTCTAGAGCACTGTCTCTTCAGGGAGAGAAACGGGCCAAAAACAAAAAAAAATCCTTTGCACTGCAGAGAGTTAGAAGGGTCTTGGGAAGTATCATGAAAATTCTTCAATGAGAATCCGAGTCAAGTGAACATCTGATCTTTGCTAGGAGAACAAAGTATTGTCTATTGAATCACTGGTCACGCACCCAATATTCCCATTTCTGCACCCTCTTTTCAGTTTGATAAGTGAGTATGTTTAGTAGTACAGGGTCAGAGACTTCCAGCTTTCAGGATCCAGGATAATTCCTACATTTGGAAGATGGGCAAAGGAAGGTCCAAAGAAATCCAGTGTTTTCCTAAGACTATTCAGGTGGCTTTCTGTCAAAGGAAAAAATCTTTTTTGGTGCATGTTGCTGAAATATTATTACTACTAAACATACCAGCAAGCCGTTCCTTGCAACAAGGAATTTTGAAAAGATAATTTGAGCAAGTTTATGAAATTGAACTGACGCATCCATAAAAGCTGATGATACTATCCCACACCGATAGTCCCCCACCTCTGCAAAGAGGGTGGACCTCAAAAAAATTTCCATAAAGAATCATGTTCCCATCCCAGAGTCTATTCCTATTTCTCTCCAAACCACCTGGAGCTGCATTTTGCAACCCTCCCAGCCCTGGAAGAAGTCCTTGCAACACACTCAACTGTTCCAACCTGCTAGGACCTCAGGGCCCCTAGACCCTGTGTGGCTGGGAAAATTATTCCTGGGAAGTCACTGGGAATGGGCCTTGGGAGGGGCCCTTGCTTGTGCCCTCCTTTATTTTTCGGGGAAGAAGGGCGGAGAGAAGCCAGAGGGGCTTTTTGTCCCAAAAGTGGGAGCAGTTAAACTCTCTCTCCCGTTGCTAAAGCAAAGCAGAGGGTGGAGCAAGCCACCTGGTAGATGGGGCTGGTCATATAGGCAGGCCTTCCAAGGCTTCACTTACCTTTCCATTTGTGGTTTTTTGGGGCCAGATTACTGGTTTGCTCTGTTGGGATTCATGGACCTGGAGTTCCCAGAAGGGACCTTAGAAATCATCTTGTCCATTTTCTTGAGAGGAAAACTGAGGCCCAGAGAAATTGAGACACAATTAACGAGGAGTGGGATTTGAACTTGGGTCTTCTTGACTTCAAGACTAGAATTCTCACGCATATAAAGCTTGAAGTTTCCAATCCCATGATCTCATTTACTCCTTACAGCAACTCTGGGAGATCACCGGGGCAAGCCCTGAGGGACCTTAGGGGTGATATAGCCCATACTCTCTCATAGAGAAAGAAACTCTGGCGCAGAAAGGATTAACTTCATAAATTTGGGGCTGAAAGAGAACTCAGCACCAATCCCCTTATCTCACTAAAGAGGAAACTGAGGTATGGAGCGATGGAGACACTTGTTCCCATCACACAACCAGTAAGCAGTCATGTACCCAGTCTTTCCCCTGTCCTGTGCTGCCCCCTAGAAGTGACTTGCCCTATGTTACGAGGTCACACAGTAAGTGGGATAGGCAGCTTAAGGAATCAAGCCATAGGGACCTAGATCCATAGATTTAAAAGCTGGAAGAGGCCTGGGAGCTTGCTAGTCCAAGGGGTCATAGGTGAGTGAAGACAAAGATGCACTTTTCCTCATCTAAGTTCACCAACCTCCAGAAACCTGCTTGGGGACCTCAGGTTCTTTATTTCATACATTTAAAAATATTACCCTGAGGAGTTCATAGGCTTCAGCAGCCTGCCAAATGGGTCCATAATACAAGAAAGGTTTGGAACCCCTGCTCTAATCAAACCTCCTCATTTTACAGAGGGGGAAACTGAGGTCCAGAGTGGAGAAGGGACCGATCCAAGATTACATATCTAGAACTAGAAGGAACTTCAAAGGCCAGATGTACAAGGGGAAACTGAGGAAAGGAACTTATCTAAGGTGTGTAGTCCCAAGATTAGAACTTAAGTCTAAATCCCATGATTTAGTTGATCAAACACCTGGGTCATAATTCAGTCTGTATCGGGAAAGCTTAATAAAATAACCAACCTAGCCCTGTTTCAAGGATAACAGTGGATAGAGCACCAGACCTGGAGTCAGGAGAACCTGAATTCCAATTTGGCCTCAGACACTCACCAAAAGTAGGACCCCGGACAAGTCATTTCATCCCGTCTGCCTCAATTTCATCATCTGTGAAATGAGCTAGAGAAGAAAATAGCAAACTGTTGTAGTATTTCTGTTAAGAAAACCTCAAAATGGGATCACAGAGAGTCAGACATTACTGAAATAATTGAACAACAAAGCCTCGTTTATACTATTACTTTCACCTCTCCTCCTCTCCATCTATACCCCCTAAATCTAGTATGCATCGTCTCTTCACCTCCAGTTTTAAGAGTCCTTAGTTTGTTCCAAAACTCAGCTCCTCCATGAAGTCTTCCCTGCTCTCCCCCATGCTAATACTTCCTCCCAATCATTTTGCATCAATGGATGTATGTATATGAGTGCGTATGTACATATGTATAAATGCATGCATATGCTTACACAGATCACATTGTGACCCTTGAAAGAGTATAAACTTCTTGAGGACTGGGAGGGTTTCATTTTTGTCTTTTTCTCTCCAGTGCTTGTTGACTGTTTCTCCTTATCCAAGGTCACTCAAGAGGCAGCGGAGTATAGTACAGAACACAGAGTACCTTTCTGGCAAGGTTGTTGTGGCCATCAAATGAGAGAATATTCCATAAAGCACTTAGCATAGAAGATAGGAGGTGCTTCATAAATGCTTATTCCCTTCCCTTCCCCTCCTCTTCTCTCCCTAGTATAGTGCAATGGCTGAAGAATAACTGAGTATAATAGAGAGGCCCGGGTTTGAATTCTGGCATAAACAATGAAGCTCCGTGGGCCTCAGTTTTCTCCTCTGCACATTGAAGAAGTTGGAGCTGATGGCCTCTGAGGGCCTTCCACATGGAAATCTGTTATCCTCAACAAAGGCCCTGTTGTCAAGGAGCTTACTTATCCCCCAGTTGGAGATTTTGGTTCTCCTCTGGCACTGGGTACACAGGTCTTGCTCTAGAGCAAATAAAAGATGTCTGGGTGATCAAGCAGGAGCTCTTAAGGCCACTACCAGCTTGGGAAACCTGGGAGCAAGTCAGCTCAGTGTTCTGGAATCTGGAATCCTCTCTCTGTATAAAACAAAGGAATCAATCTAGGTGATTCCTAAGCTTCTTTCAAGCTCAGATATTCTCTACCTAATTCATCCTCTGGTGTGAAGGTGACTCTCTAAGTCTGTGCCAACAGAGTACAAAATGGGATGGGTCCTGCCAAATTAGAAAGGCTTTGAATGGCTGCCCAGAAGGGGAAAGTGTTGTCTGAGCCAGTTGAGCTCAAGGCTGAGGCCCATAAGCAATCTAGCTTAAGAAGCCTGTTTACCAAGGGACCAGAGGGCAAAGGGAAGAGAGAAAGAGAGGGGGAAGGGGAGGGGAAGAGACAGAGACAGAGACAGAAACACAGAGACAGAGACAGAGAGACAGAGGAATAGAGAGAGTGACAGAAACACAGAGGGAGACACAGAAAAATAGAGAGACAGAGAAATAGACAGAAATAGAGAGACAGAAACAGAGACAGAAAGAGACAGAGAGAGACAGAGAGACCCGAAAAGAGCATGAGAAGATGATCTTGGGCTGTCATTTGAGGAAAGACGATAGGGAGCTATTCAGGAAAAACTTTATGAGGGACATGGGATTGCTAAAAGTTGGGCCTTAAGGGAAAAATGGATTTGTAAAGGTCGAGACAAAGAAGTAACTCTTTGCAGACTTGAGGCGTGGCCTACACAAGCAGCCCACAAAGAGGTAAGAAAGAGATGGCAGGACAATAGCAGGGCACTTGGCCCTGCTGAGGGGACTTGGTATGGGCCAGAACTCTGAACTTGAAACAAGGATGCTTACAAGGTACTGAGTGGAATTGAGGAGACAATGGTTATCTAGTTTAGCATGGTGATTAATAGTTCTCTAAGTTCAGTATGATTGATTTAATCCTATAACAAATAATGGTTTCCTAGTGATATAATGATTGGTTTATACTCAGTATAGAGCATATAAGCTGGGAGTCTTAGCCAGGATTGACTTGGAGAGCTAGAGATTCAGAGGCAGAGAAGACAAGTGCACAAGAAGCTCTCAGAAGCAAGGGGAGACATTCAATTCGATCTTCGATTTTCCTGGTGGCTGGCCTCCTGCATTCCCCCACTAAGACCAAGGCCAGACTGAAAGGCTCTCCAGAAAGCTGCCCAGCATCAGGCAGAGATAATAAAGGATTTGGACTTTAACCCCTGGCTACTCTTCTGGTGATTACTGAATTGAAATGAAGGCTGCTCCCAGAGACCTCCAAGAAAACCGAAACAAGAGAACATTACGGGGCCATTTTGACATGAACATAAAATACAAAAAGAGAAGTGAAGCAAAACAGGGTTGAAAAGATAGAGTGAAGTCAGATCGTTGTTCAGTTATTTTTTTCAGTAATGTCCAACTCTCCATGACCCCAGTTGGGGTTTCCTCCACAGAGACAATGGAGTATTTTGCCATTTCCTTCTCCCACTCATTTTATAGATGAGGAAACTGAGGTAAACAGGATGAAGTGACTTGCCCAGAGTCACATATTTAGGAAGTGTCAGAGCCTGCATTTGAACTCGGGAAGAAGAGTCTTCCTCACCCCAATCTTAGTGCTCTATATGCTTTGCTACCAGGCCAAGGAATTCATACTTTAACCTGAAGTCAATAGAAAGCTATTGATGATTTCTGAGCAGGAGAGTCTCATGATCAGAACAGCACCTTTATGAAGTGATTTTTGGGTCTCGGTGTGAAATAAGAACTGGAGAGGGGGCAAGAAATTAGGAAACTGTTATGATTCAGGAAAGAGACGATGTATGCCTGGAATTGGACAGCAACTCTGGGCTGATAAAAACTGTGGATGTGAGTGACTGTGAAAGTCAAATGACCGAGACTCGTCCATTAATTTTATAACAAATAGACCCATGTTTCAAGGTGACGCTGTTCATGAAGTAAAATAAAGTCAGGTAAAAGAAAGCAGATGCTGTGATATGCCACCACCACCAACCTGAACTGAATAGCTTCAAGTTAAAGATGAAAAAGATGGTGGCTTAAAAAAGATGGTGGCCCAAGGGTGACCCAAGGGGTTCTCTTTGCCTCGGTCTGTCATTAAGCCCCTTGCTTTTGTTTCACAAGCTTTGTACTGGCCATTGTGAGTCCATGGCAGAAGAAAGGCCTCCAAGCAGCACCAGGTCCTGAGTCTGTGTTCTGTGACACAGTGAATCAAGGCCTAAATCAAGCGTTTCTGAGGTTTCAGCATCCAGTTTGTGTAGCTCGTTTATTCAGTCTCAGGAGGAACTAAGCAAGCCCAGTGATAGAATCCTTACAGCTCATAGAGCTCAATTCTTTTCTTTCTTATCTCAGTCACTTCAAGATTGATCCAGATGTGCACATAGACAAAACCCCAATCCTCATCTCTGTCCTGAGCTATGATCCCCCATCTTCTCTTGGGTGTCTTTTAGGAGGTTCACACTAAACAGGCCTAAAGCTAAGTGCATTCTCTTCCCTACCTTCACCCCAAGCATCCCTTCTTCTGCTAATTCCCTTCTTTCTGTAGAGGGTACACCATATTGCCATTCATCCAAGCCCCAGCCTGGATGCTTCCCTCTCCCTCGATTGTCAGGTCTTGTCAATTTCACCTTCTTAACATTGCTCACATCTCATATTATCCTTTTTTTCTATTCATCTCACAGTCCCCACTGGTGCAGGCCCTCATTGCAGAGCCAACTGCTGCAGACTTCTAATTAGACTCTGCAGTCCCCCTGTCCAATTCATCTTCTAAACTATTGCCAAATTTTTATTACTAAATTACTAAAGTGCTGCTCTGTGGTGAAATCACAAATGAAGACATTTAAAAAAATGATCAGAACTATGCTAGCATAAACCAAGATGCTGAAAAAAAAAGAGATGATTACCTAGCAAAATATAAAATATTCAAAATAACAGAATATGAAAGATACCATAAACTCCCCAAGTTTGGAAAATAAAACTGAGTAAACCAGAGGTGTGTGTTAGGGGGAACAAACCCTTGTCCAGGAGAATCTATTGGTGGATTCTATCAAATGTTAAAGAGTAATTAATACTAAGGTTATGGTTGTTATTCTCAAAAGTTGAGAAAGAAAATGCACTTTTTATCATATAAAATAAAGCTTCTTAAACTGTTGGTTGAGACCCCATATGGGATCACATAACAATGTGGGAATCATGAAATTATTATTTATTATCAGTAAATGTTTGATTTGTATATCTATTTTATATACCTATGCACCCAGGGTCTTGTCAAAATTTCTCCAGCAAAAAGGATTCACTAGTGGAAAAAGTTTAAGTAAGCCCTCACATAAAAAAGATCCCTCTATACTTACACTTTATAGCATTTTAGGGTATGTGACTGTATACTTTGTCAATAACTTTTTATTAATCTATTGATACAATAATATGATTGTGGGTATTTTTAAAATAATTATAACTTTTTATTGACAGAACCCATGCTAGGGTAATTTTTTACAACATTATCCCTTGCACTCACTTCTGTTCCGACTTTTCCCCTCCCACCCTCCACCCCCTCCCCCAGATGGCAAGCAGTCCTATACATGTTAAGTATGTCACAGTTATCCTAGATACAATATATGTGTGCAGAACCGAACAGTTCTCTTGTTGCATAGGAAGAATTAGATTCAGAAGGTAAAAATAATCCAAGAAGAAAAACAAAAATGCAAACAGTTTACATTCATTTCCCAGTGTTCTTTCTTTGGATGTAGCTGCTTCTGTCCATCACTGATCAATTGAAACTGAGTTAGATCTTCTCTTTGTGGAAGAAATCCACTTCCATCAGAATACATCCTCATACAGTATTGTTGTTGGAGTATATAATAATCTCCTGGTTCTACTCATTTCACTCAGCATCAGTTTATGAAAGTCTCTCCAAGCCTCTCTGTATTCATCCTGCTGGTCATTTCTTACAGAACAATAATATTCCATAACATTTATATGCCACAATTTACCCAGCTATTCTCCAAATGATGGGCATCCTTTCATTTTCCAGCTTCTAGCCACTACAAACAGGGCTGCCACAAACATTTTGGCACATACAGGTCCCTTTCCCTTCTTTAGTATTTCTTTGGGGTATAAGCCCAGTAGTAGCACTGCTGGATCAAAGGGTATGCACAGTTTGATAACTTTTTGGGCAGAATTCCAGGTTGCTCTCCAGAATGGTTAGATTCGTTCACAACTCCACCAACAATGCATCAGTGTCCCGGTTTTCCCACATCCCCTCCAACATTCATCATTATTTTTTCCTGTCATCTTAGCCAATCTGACAAGTGTGGAGTGGTATTTCAGAGTTGTCTTAATTTGCATTTCTTTGATCAATAATGATTTGGAACACTCTTTCATATGAGTGGAAATAGTTTCAATTTCATCATCTGAAAATTGTGTGTTCCTATCTTTGATCATTTATCAATTGGAGAAGGCTTGCTTTCTTATAAATTAGAGTCAGTTCTCTATATATTTTGGAAATGAGGCCTTTATCAGAACCTTTAACTGTGAAAATGTTTTCCCAGTTTCTTGTTTCCCTTCTAATCTTGTTTGCATTCAGATTTTGTTTGTACAAAGGCTTCTTAATTTGATATAATCAAAATTATCTATTTTGTGATCAATAATGATCTCTAGTTCTTCTTTGGTCATAAATTCCTTCCTCCTCCACAAGTCTGAGAGGTAAACTATCTTATGTTCCTCTGATTTATTTATGCCTAAATCATGGGCCCATTTTGATTTTATCTTGGTGTACTGTGTAAAGTGTGGGTCCATGACTAATTTCTGCCATACTAATTTCCAGTTTTCCCAGCAGTTTTTGTCAAACAATGAATTCTTATGCCAAAAGTTGGGATCTTTGGGTTTGTCAAACACTAGATTGCTATAGTTATTGACTATTTTGTCCTGTGAACCTAACCTATTCCACTGATCAACTAATCTATTTCTTAGCCAATATCAAATGGTTTTGCTAATCACTGCTTTATAATATAGTTTTAGATGAGGCCACCTTCATTTGATTTTTTTTTCATTAATTCTCTTGAGATTCTCGACCTTTTGTTCTTCCATATGAATTTTGTTGTTATTTTTTCTAGATCATTAAAATATTTTCTTGGGAGTCTGATTGGTATAGCACTAAATAAATAGATTCATTTAGGGAGTATTGTCATCTTTATTATATTCACTTGGCCTATCCAAGAGCACTTAATATTTTTCCAGTTATTTAAATCTGACTTTATTTGTGTGAGAAGTGTTTTATAATTTTGCCCCTATAATTCCTGACTTTCCTTTGGTAGATAGATTCCCAAATATTTTATGCTATTGACAATTATTTTGAATGGAATTTCTCTTTGTATCTCTTGCTATTGGATTTTGTTGGTGATGTATAAAAATGCTGAGGATTTATGTGGATTTATTTTGTATCCTGCAACTTTGCTAAAGTTGCAAATTATTTCTAATAGCTTTTTAGTAGAATCTCTGGGGTTCTCTAGGTATACCATCATATCATCTGCAAAGAGTGATAGTTTGGTTTCCTCATCATCTACTCTAATTCCTTTAATCTCTTTCTCAACTCTTATTGCCGAGGCTAGCATTTTTAATACAATATTGAATAATAACAGTGATAGTGGGTAACCTTGTTTCACTCCTGATCTTATTGGGAAAGGTTCCACTTTCTCCCCATTGCATATGATGCTTACTGACGGTTTTAAATAGATGCTCCTGACTATTTTAAGGAAAAGTCCATTTATTCCTATCCTCTCAAGTATTTTTATTAGGAATGGATGTTGGATTTTATCAAATGCTTTTTATGCATCTATTGAGATGATCATATGGTTTTTGTTAATTTGGTTATTGATATAGTCAATTATGCTAATAATTTTCCTAATATTAAACCAGCCCTGCATTCCTGGTATAAAATCTACTTGGTCATAGTGTATTATCCTGGGGATGATTTTCTGTAACCTTTTTGCTAATATTTTATTTAATATTTTTGCATCAATATTCATTAGGGAGATTGGTCTATAATTTTCTTTCTCTTTCTGTTTCTTTCTGTTTTCAACCTACTTGGTTTAGGTATCAGTACCATGTCTGTGTCATAAAAGGAATTTGATGGTACTCCTTCATTCCCTATTTTTTCAAATAGTTTATATAGCATTGGAGTTAATTGTTCTTTAAATGTTTGGTAGAATTCACATGTAAATCCATGTGGTCCTGGGGATTTTTTCTTAGAGAGTTGATTAATAGCTTGCTCTATTTCTTTTTCTAAAATGGGACCGTTTAACCAATTTACTTCTTCTTCTGTTAATCTGGGGAAGCTATATTTTTGAAGGTATTCTTCCATTTCATTTAAGTTGTCGAATTTATTGGCATAAAGTTGGGCAAAGTAACTCCTAATTATTGCTCTAATTTCCTCTTCATTCCTGGAAAATTCTCCTTTTTCATTTTTAAGACTAACAATTTGATTTTCCTCTTTCCTTTTTTTAATCAGATTTACTAAGGCCTTGCTTGTCATTTTGTTGGTTTTTTCATAAAACCAACTCTTAGTTTTACTAATTAATTCAATAGTTTTTTTACTTTCAATTTTATTGATCTCTCCTTTTATTTTTAGAATTTCAAGTTTCGTGTTTGACTGGGGGGTTTTAATTTGTTCCTTTTCTAGCATTTTTAGTTGCAAGCCCAATTCATTGACCTTCTCTTTTTCTATTTTATGCAAATAGGCCTCTAGAGATATGAAATTTCCTCTTCTTACCACTTTGGCTGCATCCCACACATTTTAGTATGATGTCTCATTATTGTCATTTTCTTGGTTGAAGTTATTAATTATGTCTATGATTTGTTGTTTCACCCAATCATTGTTTAGGATGAAATCATTTAGTTTCGTTTTTTTTTTTTTTTTTTGGTCTATTTTCCCCTGGCTTGAATGTAGTTTTCATTGCATCGTGGTCTAAAAAGGATGCATTTACTATTTCTGCCTTACTGCATTTGAGTTTGAGGTTTTTATGTCCTAATATATGGTCAATTTTTGTATCAGATTCCATGCACTTCTGAGAAGAAAGTGTACTCCTTTCTGCCTCCATTCAGTTTTCTCCAGAGAGCTATCATATCTAACTTTTCTAGTATTCTATTTACCTCTTTGACTTCTTTCTTATTTATTTTGTGGTTTGATTTATCTCATGCTGAGAGTACAAGGGTGAGATCTCCCACTATTATAGTTTTGCTATTTCTTCTTGCAACTCTCTTAATTTCTCTTTTAAGAATTTAGATGTTATATCACGTGGTGCTTATATGTTTAATATTGATATTCCTTCATTATCTATGCTATCCTTCAGCAAGATATAGTTTTCTTCCTTATCCCTTTTAATTAGATCAATTTTTGCTTTTGCTTGATCTGATATCAGGATGGCTACCCCTGCTTTTTTGACTTCACCTGAAGCATAGTAGATTCTGCTCCAACCTTATACCTTTACTCTGTATGTATCTCCCTGCTTCCGGTATGTTTCCTGTAAACAACATATTGTAGGATTCTGGCTTTTAATCCATTCTGCTAACCGCTTCCTCTTTATGGGGGAGTTTACCCCATTCACATTTATG
This sequence comes from Antechinus flavipes, assembly GCF_016432865.1. Lineage (NCBI taxonomy): Eukaryota > Metazoa > Chordata > Mammalia > Dasyuromorphia > Dasyuridae > Antechinus > Antechinus flavipes. Next base: position 11,410,362 of record NC_067404.1, read on the forward strand.
GTTAAAATGACCAATTCTGTATTACTTGCCATCTTGTTAATCCCTGTTTATGCTTTTCTCCCTTTCTTCCCCCTTGCCCCCCTCCCCAGTATTAAACTTGTGACACTACTTGCTTCTCACAGCCCTCCCTTTTTAGTTTCCCTCCCCCCACCTTAGAGTTTCTCCCCCATCTTATTCCTTTTCCTCACAATTTCTGTATTCCCTTCCCCTTGACTTATTCCTTCCCTTTTCACTTTTCCCTCTCAATTTTCAATGAGGAGAAGTTTTACCATAAATCAAATATGTCTAAAATTTTTCTCTTTAAGCCAATTCTGATGGCAGTAAGATACCTACTATATTCATGCCCTTCCATTCTTTCTCTCAGCTATAATAGGTTTCCTTTGACTCTTCATGAGTTGTAGTACCCTCACTTTGCCCTTTTTCTGTTACAATTTCCTTTCCACCTCTAGTCTCTAGAACAAATCATACATGTGTTCTTTATGTATCTTTATAGCAGAAATATAGTTCCCAAGATTTCTTTTTACCTTTTTAGGTTTCTCTTGAGTTCTAGATTTGTAGATCAAACTTTTTGTTGTTCTGTTTTTTTTCATCAAAAATAAGTGAAATTCGCTTATTTCATTAAATGTCCATCTTCTTCCCTGGAAAAAGATGCTCATTTTGGCCGGGTAAGTTATTTTTGGTTGCATACCAAGTTCCTTAGCCTTTCAGAATATCATATTCCAGGCCCTTTGATCCTTTAATGTAGACACTGCTAGGTCTTGAGTAATCCTTATTGGGGTTCCTCTATATTTGAATTGATTTTTTCTAGCCGCTTGCAGTATTTTTTCCTTTATCTGATAGTTCTGGACTTTGGCCACTACATTTCTTGATATTTTGATTTTAGGGTCCCTTTCAATAGGTGATCAATTTCTATTTTACCCTATGTTTCTGTAACTTCTGGTCAGTTCTCTTTGATAATTTCCTGGAAAATAGTGTCCAGGCTTTTTTTTTTCCCCATCATATTTTTCAGGGAGTCCAATAATTCTCAGATTGTCTCTCCTAGATCTATTTTCCAGGTCTATTGTTTTCCTAAGATGGTATTTGACATTTTTTCCATTGTTTCATTTTTTTTTCAGTCTTGCTTGACTGATTCTTGGTGTCTCCTCGAGACATTCAATTGCATTTGTTCGATTCTGATTTTCAATGAAGTATTTTCTTCACTCACTTTTTAATATCTTTTTCTAATTGTCCAATTGAATTTTTAAGTGAGTTGTTTTGTTCTATGGAATTTTTTTTTCCATTTCACCAATTTTATTTTTTAGAGAGCTATTTTTTTTCCAGTTTACTAATTCTGTTTTTCAAGGATTTGATTTCTTTATCCACTCTGTCTTTAAATGAGTGGGATGATTTATCCAGACCCTCTTGCCAAGCTTCCCTTTCTTTTCCCCATTTTTCTTCTAGATCTCTTGTGCGAGCCTTTTTAATTTCTTCTATGAGCGTTTTTTTTTTTTTTTTTTTTTTTGTGTTGAGGACCAGATGATATTCTCCTTTGGGGATTCATCTGGAGACAGTCTGTTTTTAGTCTCCTCAGGGTTTAAAGCAGGGGTCCTCAAACTTTTTAAATAGGGGGCCAGTTCACTGTCCCTCAGACTGTTGGAAGGCCAGACTATAGTAAAAACAAAAACTTTGTTTTGTGGGCCTTTAAATAAAGAAACTTCATAGCCCTGGGTGAGGGGGTTAAACATCCTCAGCTGCCACATCTGGCCCGTGGGCCATAGTTTGAGGACCCCTGGAAAGTCTGCTCTCTATCCACATAGAAGCTATCAGTGGTTAAGGTCTGTTTAAATTTTTTGCTCATTTTGTCAGAGAAGAATCAAAGAAGACAAACTAGAAAAAAAAAAAAACCCAAAACACAAATGCAATCTGTTTTTTTTTTTTTTTTTTTTTTTTTTTTTTTAGCTGGATGGAGTTACAGAGCTTCCTCTACAGACTGCGGGGGGCAGCAGTGAGGCACTAGCAGGACAGCAATGGCTGCGAGGCATCTGCGCTCTGAAATTCTGAGAGCATGCTGAGACACTGTGGGTGGGTGTGGTCAAGTCCCAAGAGACGCTAGCTTTTCGGGGTTATAGTCTTCACCCCCTGTGTTTTTAGCTTCTCTGCTTGTCTACTGGCTTGCTGCCAGGGCAAAATATCCAATATTGTGGTAAAGCTCTCCCCAAAGAGATGGCTGAGATCACACCCCACCCCTCTCTGGTCTGCTCAGCTGTGAGCTGCCTGCCCTCAGCCTGTACCCGATCTAAAACAGTCCCGCCCTTGAGCAAAAACAGACCTTTTCTGGTGAATTTCAAAGATGTCTTCTCTTGGTAATAATTTGTGGGGGTTTTTTTCAGTCAAGCATTAATTCTGAGGCTTGTCATGAAATAAATTTTGAGAGAAAACGCGGAACTTAAGTAGATATGTGCCTCCTCTCTGCCATCTTGGCCGGAAGTCTATTTTTATTTTTTAATATGATTATATTTTTTCCCAAATGTTGAACCATCCACATATCCTTGGCATAAATCCAACTTGGCCATTCTGAACAATTTTTTTTTCTTTTTTTGCTATAGGCTTCTTGCTAAAGCTTACCATTTATTTAACATTTTCCCTATCAATAATCATTAGTGATATTAGTGTGTTATTGCTTCATTTTTCCTTGGTTTGGATATTAGGAATCTATTTGTGTCAAAGAAGAGATTTGAGAGAAGATACAAATATAAGGATTTCAGGGAAGACTTATATGATCTGATGCAGGGTGAAGTTATCAGAACAAGGAAACAATGTGTACAATGACCATAATGAAGTAAAAGAAAACATGTTTGAACAGAGTGGCTCAAGTGATACTCAGGGGTTGCCTGGTATATCAGACACACAGTCACAGAGTCATAAAGGAAATGGTTTCATTTTGTTTTTATATATAGCTCTATTGTTAACATTTTTTTCTTTGTAAAGAGTAAAACACTGTACATGTTATTCAAGTATGTTTGCTTTGATCCAGTGGGACTTAGGCTCCATTGTGCCTCTGTCACATGGTGAGGGTTCAGTTGAAAAATAATAAGTAGAGGGGTAAGCTAGTGGGAAGGGACCCAGCACTGACCTAACTGGGTTGGTTAATTGAGCTCGGAATGCTCTGCCACAGTCAGACACATTTGGGATGGATTATCTAACTACACATCTTGTCTTTCCTCTGAGCTACTTAAATTCTGTTCATGGGGCATGGCACCTTCTCTGATGAGGGCACGCTATGCTGGGTGGTCCTGTGCTGGTGTTTCCCATGTCATACAATCAATTCTAAAGTTCTTAAGAGAGACCTTAAGAGTGTCCTTGTATCACTTTTTCTGACCACCTTGTGAGCACTAAGGAGTTCATACTAACCTTACCCCTTACACAGTTAATGTAGTAACCTAGAGAGAAGCAGAGCTGGAGCATATTAGGTTGTCTACTGTCTGAGAACCATTAAAGCACTTGGAACTTTGGCATTTCTACTCTGAATAGAAGGCTAGAGACACCAGAGGATTTATCCAACTTCTGGTCCTTCCTATTGAATAGGAAGAATCAGGTTGGTGGCTAGCAGTACCACTTCATGATGAAACCTGGATATAACAATTAAGTTTTCCCTTAGAAGAAATGACTATAGAGTTTGAGCCTGAGTGGATGGTGGTGTCATAAGCAGGAAAAAGGGAAGTTAAGTTTCTGATCCAGCCTAGAGTTGCCCAGAGATAAATTGTAGTGGCTGAACTTACTTGCAATCTCTAGTCCCCAAAGATTTCTTGGCAGAGGGCATTGGATCTAACACTTGAAGAAGTCATGCTCTATTTCTATGGAAAGACTATCTATGAATATGAGTGAGTGAGTAAATGAATTAGTGGAACTTTTAACAAGAGTTTACTATGTGAAAAGTGCAGAAGGTACAAATAAAAACACGATCCAGTCCCTACTCTTGTGGAGTTTACATTCTAATGGGGGAAATAGTACATATGGAAGTTTTTTTAAATTTCAAGTCAATTGGAAAGGTCTCATGGTTTTTAGGGTGAATCAACAACTCCCTTAAAATGACATTTCTACTGACAAAATCATATCAGTTGCTGATATTGAACCCTTCAACAATGCCAAGAATTTTGAGGACAAGAACTTTTTATTTTCTGGTTCTTCAGTAACTGTAACTAGAACATGTGCAGAGGCAGTGGCCAGGCTGCATCTTCCTGTGAACTGCTTCCCAGGATGGTGTCTGTTGGTCCTGGGCTGGAAGCTCTGCTGTTCCCAGGGCTCTAGGGCTCAGGATCTGGGGCTGTTATCAATTATGACATCAGAGGCTCATTATTAAGAATTCCAGCAAACCAGGCCACAGATTCATGTTTAGAGAGCGTGGGATCAAGACACTTCTATTGCCTGCCTGTTCCAATCTACCTAGGGTTGAAACTTTTATACTCAATGTATGTATGCAGGGGGAACTTCTCTTGCCTGGCTTCTTGCTTTATTTATTTATTTATTTTGTTTTATTTTATAATAACTTTATATTGACAGAATCCATGCCAGAGTAATTTTTTTACAACATTATCCCTTGCACTCGCTTCTGTTCCGATTTTTCCCCTCCCTCCCTCCACCCCCTCCCCCAGATGGCAAGCAGTCCTATATATGTTAGCTATGTTGCAGTATATCCTAGATACAATATATGTTTGCAGAACCGAACAGTTCTCTTGTTGCACAGGGAGAGTTGGATTCAGAAGGTAAAAATAACCCGGGAAGAAAAACAAAAATGCAAATAGTTCACATTCGTTTCCCAGGGTTCTTTCTTTGGGTGTAGCTGCTTCTGTCCATCATTTATCAACTGAAACTCAGTTAGGTCTCTTTGTCAAAGAAATCCACTTCCATCAGAATACATCCTCATACAATATCGTTGTCGAAGTGTATAACGATCTCCTGGTTCTGCTCCTTTCACTTAGCATCAGTCCATGTAAGTCTCTCCGAGCCTCTCTGTATTCATTCTACTGGTCATTTCTTACAGAAAAATAATATTCCATAACATTCATATACCACAATTTACCCAGCCATTCTCCAATGGATGGGCATCCATTCAATTTCCAGTTTCTGGCCACTACAAACAGGGCTGCCACAAACATTTTGGCACATACAGGTCCCTTTCCCTTCTTTGGGGTATAAGCCCAGTAGTAGCACTGCTGGATCAAAGGGTATGCACAGTTTGATAACTTTTTGGGCATAATTCCAGATTGCTTTCCAGAATGGTTGGATTCGTTCACAACTCCACCAACAATGCATCAGTGTCCCAGTTTTCCCACATCCCCTCCAACATTCAGCATTATTTTTTCCTGTCATCTTAGCCAACCTGACAGGTGTGTAGTGGTATCTCAGAGTTGTCTTAATTTGCATTTCTCTGATCAATAGTGATTTGGAACACTCTTTCATATGAGTGGTAATAGTTTCAATTTCATCATCTGAAACTTGTCTGTTCATATCTTTTGACCATTTATCAATTGGAGAATGGCTTGATTTCTTATAAATTTGAGTCAGTTCTCTATATATTTTGGAAATGAGGCCTTATCAGAACCTTTAAGTGTGAAGATGTTTTCCCAGTTTGTTGCTTCCCTTCTAATCTTGTTTGCATTAGTTTTGTTTGTACAAAGGCTTTTTAATTTGATATAATCAAAATGTTCTATTTTGTGATCAGTAATGGTCTCTAGTTCATCTTTGGTCACAAATTTCTTTCTCCTCCACAAGTCTGAGAGATAAACTATTCTATGTTCCTCTAATTTATTTATAATCTCGTTCTTTATGCCTAGGTCATGGACCCATTTTGATCTTATCTTGGTATATGGTGTTAAGTGTGGGTCCATCTCTTGCTTTATTTTGGCTGTAGACATGATGCCTCTGAGAATCAGAGCTTCTCTCTCCCCAGATCTGACAGGGGGCATTGATAGCAGAACCAAAACTCAAAACAGGCAATATAGCCAGCTTTTAAGGGAGCCATTGTGCATAGGGAAAAGAAGTGAGTGGGAAGGAGTCTGCTGTGTAGCTTTTGATCTTTCTTTTCCTAAATGCACATATTCCTAAATGATGCCTTTTCTTCCTTTTCTCTTTCCTCCCTTTCCTCCCTACAGCTAGCTGATTGGTGATTCGTATTCAAATCCAGCTTTAGACGCTTCCTATATGCATTCCAGTGAATGGGGTCTGAAACTACGGTGCAGTTGAGGCAGCACCAGATTGGAAGTCAGAAGATTGAATGTTGCTTTTGCTTCTTGCCCTTTTTGTTATCCAAAGCAAGTCTCCTGCCTGATCTGGGCTGGGGGAGTCAGACACAAGCATTTTCTTGGCACTAGAAATCATCAAGAAAATGTCTTGGTGAAAGTTCATTAGACTTAGCTTAGGTTTGAATGCTGTGTGACCTTGAGCAAATGACTTGCTATCTCTAGAAAAGTTTCTTTGAAATAACGAAGTGGGACTGGAGGATTTTTGAAACTCCTTCCAGCCCTATATCCTGTGATCTTAAGTGGTCAGAGTCCCTGTGAGGCCCCAGACTTTCATGGGATACCCAGGAACCCACCCCTGCCACACAGATGTGGCAATGAATGTCCTGAAATGCTTTAACATCAGTGAGATTGAAGCAGCTGGAACTCTGGGGATGCACAGGTTGTCTCCCTGAATTCCCCCTTTCCACTCTATGGCCCTCCCTCAAAGTCTGCAGTCTGTACAGTGGCTCCTTTCTGCTCTACCAGCACTGGTCTGAAAATTCTTTGCTTGTCTGCAAAAGGAAATACATCATCCACACTAAAATACCTTAATATGTCAGTGTTGTAATGGCCAGATAGCATCTTGGCCAGAGGCCATGGACTTTCTAGCACATTGTGGACAACCCAGAGCCAATTATTCTTAATATCAGTGAGCATAATAAGAATGCCAGCAACACCACAATTCTATCATCCCTCCCTCCCTTCCTCCTTCCCCTCCTCCTGCCCTCTCCTCCTTTGCCCTCCCCTCCCCTCTTTTCCCCTTTCACTTTCCTCCCTTTCCTCCCTACAGCTAGCTGATTGGTGATTTGAATTTAAATCCAGCTTTAGACACTTCCTATATGTGTGAGCCGGAAAAAGTTCCCTAACCCCTATTTGTCTGTTTCGTCATCCATAAAATGGAGATAATCATAGCACCTCCTTCACAGGGTTGTTAGGAGGATCAAATGAGATCATATTTATAAAGTGCTTTTAGATGCTTAATATACTGTTTTTTCCCTTTCTTTCAATGGACATTTGAGCTGATATTAGTTAGGATGTCCATAGATAAAAATAGGAGGGATAAAGTAGTGTTCCAGGGATGGGAAGCAGTATAACTGGGTAGAAAGTGGGAAATATGTTCAGTTCCGAACTAGGAAACATACATAACTCAATAGTTTCTGTGGACAGTGGGTAAAGGATTGGGGCCCCTCAAATGACAGGAGACTCTAATATTAGATAACTAATCTTGATTATTTCGATTAATAGAAGGGTCCTTGGAGATCATGGAACATCTCCTCCTAATTGCTTCATTTTTTTAAACCAAAAAAGAAATTGAGGCTGAAGAGGTTATGAGATTTTCCCACAATTCATGAGGGAATTCAAACCCAGCTTCTCTGACATCTTGGATTGAGAGTTGGAAGACCAGTCTGGCCATTTACTGCCTGTGTGAATTCGAAGCTTTGAAGCTGTCTAGGTTTCCATTTCCTCATCTATAAGTGAGGGGATTAGCCCAAATGACTTTTGAGGCTCTAAATCTACAATCTTATGACTTTTTTATTTTTTAATCATACCACACTGAAGAGGTAGAAATAGCCTAGAATGGGAGATGGAAATCAGGCTAGAACAGGTTGGTAGAAAGATATAAATAGCCTTTAGGATCATTTAACTCCCCTTATTCAAACTAAGCAATTTTCTTCTTCGTAATGTTGGTTTCTTGAGTGGATCTACCTACTAGGGAAATGGTATGCTTTATACATAACAAGAATGGATGTTTATATGATGTATTAAGTAGTTCTTCACATGCATTATTTTATTTGAGCCCTTAGATGAGGAAATGGAACTCAGGGTCAGGGAATTAGTAAGTATCAGAGGCAGAATATAAATCCAGGTCTTCCTGACTCCCAGTGAAGTACCTTTCCATGGGAGATCATATTGCTTCTCTATGGCCAGCCCCTTCCCCATGTGGAGCTTTGATCGACAGTCAGTTGTGAATGTTCTCTCTGGATGTGAATGATATTTTCCAAATCTATTGGAATCATCTTGAATCACCTCAGCACTCTTTTTTTTTTTGAAAGATTTTGAGTTCTAAAATTTTCTCATTTCCTCTCTTCCCTTCCTCTTCCCCAAGGCAGCAAGCCATCTGATATAGATTGTACACATACAATCATTTTTAACATATTTCCATATTAGTACTGTTGTGAAAAAAGAAACCAGGTTAAAAAAACTACGAAAAACAAAAAAAGTGGAAAGAGTATTGTGGTTATTATTACTATTGTCCCTTTCTCCTTGAAAGGCAACAAACTGGCATTCTGATTTATCAAACCAATCTCTGGTAAGCTTGCTAGTGAGAAGAGGGGAGGGTAGAAAAGGGAGCAAGCATTTATTAAGTGCCTACTATGTGACATACATGGTACAAAACATTTTTTTTAATTTAATAGTTTTAATTTTTTCAAATTGTATGTAAAGGCAATTTTCAGCATTCATTTTTCTCAATAGTACTTTATTTTTCTAAATACATATAAAGATAATTTTCAGCATTCATTTTTGTAAGTCTTTGTGCTCCAATTTTTCTCCTTCCTTCGCTCCCTTACCTCCCCTCTTCCCAAGACAACAAGCAATCAGATATAGGTTAAACATATACAGTCCATTTAAACATATTTCCATATTTGTCATGTTGTGCAAGAAAAATCAGACCAGCAAAATGAGTACAGGATTTGGGCATAAAGAGTGATATCATAAGCAAATTAGAAGAGCAAGATACCTATTAGATCTTTAGAGAAGGGAGGGATTCTCATGACCAAAGAAGAACTACAGAATATTATGAAAGTCAAAATGGACAACTTTGATTACATCAAATTAAAAAAGGTTTTACACAAACAAGACTAAAATCAAAGTGCAAAGCTGGGGGAAATTTTTATAATCAGTATTTCTGATAAAGATCTCATTTTTAAAGAACTGTGTCAAATTTGTAAGAATACAAGTCATTCTCCAATTGATAAATGGTCAAAGGATATGATCAATTTTCAAATGATGAAATTAAAGTCATTCATAATCCTATGAAAAATGCCTTTTCTTTTTCTTCTCTATCTTATGGTTTTTGCCTTTTGTTCTGATTTTTCTCTCTCAACATGATTCATAAAGAAATGTGTATTAATGTACATGTATAACCAGAAAAAATAAAACAATTTAAAATTTTTTTTAAAAGAACAATTAAAGCAGAAGAGACCAGAAAAACAAAAAAGGTGAAAATACTATGCTTTGATCCACATTCAATCTCCATAGTTCTGTCTTTCATCCCAAGTCTATTGGAATAGTCTTGTGTCACCTCAGCATTCATTTATTGAAAGATTTTGAGTTCTAAAATTTTCTCCTTTTTCTCCCTGTCCTCTCCCCTTCCCAAGACAGCAAACAATCTGATAGTTATACATATATAATCATTTTAAATATATTTCCACCTTCATCATGTTGTGAAAAAAGAAACAGAATAAGAGGAAAAATTCCCCCCACCCCCAATGGAAATAGTATGCTTCAATCTGCATTCAGTCTCTTTGGATGTGGATGGCATTTCCCATCATGAGTCTTTTGGAATTGTCTTGAATCGTCGTATTACTGAGAGGAGCTAAGTCTACCATAGTTAATCATTACACAATGTTGTTGTTTCTGTGTACAACGTTCTCCTGGTTCTGCTCACTTCACGCAACATCAGTTCATGTATGTATTTCCAGGTTTTTCTGCTCATCATTTCTTATATGTGCGAAACATTTGACCACTATTATCTCATTTGATATTCACAACAAAACTAGAAAAGTCCTTGTTATATTATCTTATATTAGATTCTGTTATAAGCCCCATTTTGCAGTTGAGACAACGGAGGCAGACAGAAGTTAAGTGACTTCTCTGAGGTTGTACAGCCAGGAAGTGTCTGAGGCTGTATTTGAACTCAGATTTCCCTAATTGCAGCCCCAGAGCTAGTGTGAACTGATCAACATGGAGTTTATCAATCTGCAAAGATGAGGACCAGGCCTTTGACCAGAGTAAGATTACTAAGTTTCAAGTCACTTCCCTACCAATTCCATAGTTCATGAGTAAAACTCCTCTCTTTTTAAATTGTCTTCTGAGGCATTATTGAGCCTTTCCCCATAGAACTGCATTTCACTCTTATGTTTTGAGAGGCCCATGAACTTAGTAGCATCTTGAATTTTGACACTAGTTTGCCAAAGCAGATGACAGCTCCCAGATACCGGAGAAGGAAATGACAAGTTATCCAGTATCTTTGCCAAGAAAACCCCAAATGGGGTCACAAGAGTTGAACATGACTGAAACTACTGAGTAACAGCTCTTAACTCTAAGGATATGGTAGAACCGGCTTAGATCAGCTTATAAGAACTCACTGTTAAAATGTCAGTATGAGCATTTTTATACTTCAGAAATCAGCAAATGTTACTACTAATCAGGGCTTGATTTATTATTTTCTTGATTGCCTCTAGACTTCAGAAAGTTTGATAATGCAGATTTAATTCCTGCTATACATTTTTTGAGAGCCGATTGTTAAAAATATAGCAGTATACCACTGTCCTACTCTAACAGCAGAGCTATCCCCACGCTATCCCCACTCTATCACATTGCCTCTTAGTAACATTCTATTAGACTGTTTGCTCCATGAGTACAGGGACTATCTCCTATTATTTAAATTGAAATTCTGGTGGACTGAACAGTGCCATGCCCAGTGTTATTACCAATGACAAGTTCTTTTCGTATTCTCATTTTCTTTTCCTTGTGTCCTTGAGGATCTTTACCATGTGCCAGGCACCGTGCTGTGGGCTTTTTGGGGAGGTAATTGGGGTTAAGTGACTTACCCAGGATCTCACAGTTAGGAACTGTTAAGTGTCTGAGGCTGATTTTGAACTCAGGTTCTCCTGACTTAAGGGTCAGTACTCTTATCTACTGTGCCATCTATCTGGCCCAGGTACTAAAGGATTTTTGAAATTGTTAACTTCATTTGATTCTCACAATAACTCTGTGAAGTATGTGGTATTTTAGGGCTCAAATCCACTACAGAGAGATAGGAGAGGGCCTGGCTGGTCTTAAAGATACAGATCACAGGATATTGTCCCCTTGGTGCAGTATCTTAAGATCTGAGTTCAAACTCTGCTGAGCTGTGGGACCCTAGGCAAGTCATTGTTCAACCTGTGTTCCTTAGTTTTCTCATCTCTAAAATGGGAATAACATTCCTTATCTCCCAGCACTGTCAAAGAGTCCCAAAAAGATAGCATTTGAAAAGTATTTTTAAGTGTTCTTACAACAATGATTTATTTTTATTCTAGGATGAGAACTGAAACAGTTCCTGACCTCAGGGGGCTTCTGGTATACTCTGATGGGTGACTTTGACTTGCGGTCCCAGTTTTACATTCTGCTTCTGACATTGCTCATATGCCAGTACCTAAGAACCCAAGGAGACTATGCAGCCACCAAGAACAAGAAGTAGGTGGTATTAAAAAAAATTTAATAGTAGTTTATTTATCAAAATAGAAGCAAATATGGTTTTCTTTTTTTTTCTTTTTTTATTATAGCTTTTTATTTACAAGATATATGCATGGGTAATTTTTCAGCATTGACATTTGCCAAACCTTTTGTTCCAATTTTTCCCTTCCTTCCCCCCATCCCCTCCCCCAGATGGCAGGTTGACCAATACATGTTAAATACAATACATGTATACATGTCCATACAGGTATACAAAGATAGTTTTCAACATTCATCTTTGTAAAGCTTTGTGTTTCAAATTTTTCTCCCCCTCCCCCCACTCCCCAGGACAGCAAGCAACCCAATCTAAGTTAAACATGTGCAATTCTCTTAAACCTAACTCCATAGTCATCATGCGGTGCAAGAAAAATCAGATTAAAAGGGGAAAAATGAGAAAAAACAAACAACAACAACAACAAAAACAAAAAGGTGAAAATACTATACTTTGATCCACAGTCAGTCTCCATGATCTTCTCTTTGGATGTAGATGGCTCTCTCTATCCCAGGACTATTGGAATTGCCCCGACTCACCTCATTGTTGAAAAGAGCCACATCCATCACAGTTGATCATCACATAATCTTGTTGTTACTCTTGGTTCTGCTCACTCCACTCAAGCATCAGTTCATGTAAGTTTTTCCAGGCTTTTCTGAAATGAACAGTAGGTGGTAGTATATATATATATATATATATATATATATATATATATATATATATATATATAGAGTAGTATATATATATATATATATATTACTATACTTTATATATATATATATATATATATATATTACTATACTTTATATATATATATATATATATATTATATATATATATATAATATATATATATATATATATAAAGACCAGCTTCCTTGATTAATTCACACCATAGATTATTGTGGAGTTGATTTTGCAGTTGTCATCCCTAATGATTAAAAGCATCTGACATACAATTAAAAGCATACATTTAGAAAGTTTCATTTACATTTCTTTAAATTGAAAAGCTGTATGACCTGAAAAGGCAGTATGGTACAATGCAAAGAATGTTAGGTTTGGACTTGGAGGTTGTTATTCAATTGTTCAGTTATATCTGACTCTTTGTGACTGTCCATGGGATTTTCTTGGCAAAGATATTAGAGTGATGTGCCATTTCCTTCTTTAGTGTGTCCCCATTTTATGGTTGAGAAACTGAGGCAAATAGGGGTTAAATAAGTTACCCAAGGTCACACAGCCAGTAAGTGTCTGAGGTCATATTTGAACTCAGATTTTTCTGACTCTAGGCTTGTGCTCTACTCTCTGCATTGCCACCTAACTAACCCTAGGATTTGGAGTTTTATGACCCTCTGTTTGACTTTGGGAAAGTCACATAACCTCTCTGGACCTCAATTTCCCTAGCTGTAAATTGAGGAGTTTGGCCCAGATGACCTCTAAGGCCTCTTCTAGTTCCAAGTCTACAATATCATTAGTTCTATGATGTATTAAGTTCTTTCTCTTTCTCAGATTCATTTTTTTCTCATTTGCAAGTGGTATAATGGAGCAGGTGTTAGATTTGGAGCAAGAGGATCTTGATTTAACCTTCTACCTATATGATCTATAAGATAAGTTTCTGAGAGGGTTGGATTTGTTGAGCCCTAAAAGTCCCATCAGCTGATGGCTCTGTGGTTCTAAGTCAGGTACTTAGAGGAAGTTCAGCCAGCTCTAAGATTCTGGCCATTACCTCTTAGGAGGTGCGCTGTCAAGTTAGTGGGTCTCTGAGGAAAGCAAGAAGCACAGTGAGAGGGAGGCCAGTGGTATGTCAAGCTGAGATCAGTAGAAGGAATGGGATACAGTTTCAAGGTGAAGATTCTGTAACACTTTTCAAATATAAAAAGATCTATATTTGAAAGTGGGAGTAGGCTTCTTTTATTTTGTCTCCCACGGCAGAACTAGAATTATTGGATACTGCAAAGGCCGAATTCAGTGGGATATAAGGAAAGGGGGAGAGGAGAGAGAATTTCCTTCCTCATCCCAATGAAATAAGAGGGCCTATCAAATAGAGCTGTTCAAATGTAGAGCAGGGTCCATGGTATCTTTCTGCAACAGCTTCACTTTATAAAAACATATCTCTTTTTTAGGTTCAGCAAGTTTAGCTAGGTATACATAAGGTCATGGCAAAGCATTTTGGTATCTTCTGGGGAAGGATACTGTGTGGGACATTATGAAGTTAATCTTGCCAGTATATGAGGTAGATCTTGCCAGTATATGAGAAGTATTTAGTCTTTTTTTTTAAATTTTATTTTATTTTATAATAACTTTATATTGACAGAATCCATGTCAGGGTAATTTTTTTTTTTTTTTTACAACATTATCCCTTGCACTCGCTTCTGTTTCGATTTTTCTCCTCCCTCCCTCCACCCCCTCCCCTAGATAGCAAGCAGTCCTATATATGTTAGATATGTTGCAGTATATCCTAGATACAATATATGTTTGCAGAATCGAACAGTTCTCTTGTTGCACAGGGACAATTGGATTCAGAAGGTAAAAATAACCCAGGAAGAAAAACAAAAATGCAAATAGTTCACATTCGTTTCTCAGTGTTCTTTCTTTGGGTGTAGCTGCTTCTGTCCATCATTTATCCATTGAAACTCAGTTAGGTCTCTTTGTCAAAGAAATCCACTTCCATCAGAATACATCCTCATACAATATCGTTGTCGAAGTGTATAATGATCTCCTGGTTCTGCTCCTTTCACTTAGCATCAGTTCATGTAAGTCTCTCCAGGCCTCTCTGTATTCATCCTGCTGGTCATTTCTTACAGAAAAATAATATTCCATAACATTCATATACCACAATTTACCCAGCCATTCTCCAATGGATGGGCATCCATTCAATGAGAAGTATTTAGTCTTGCATATTTTTTTCTTTTTAAAAAAATCTTACTTAATATTTAATTTTTACCAATTACATATAAAAACAACTTTAACACTTTTTCAAATTTTGAGTTCCAAAATTTTCTCTCATCACATTGAGAAGGCGCGTAATTTGACACAGGAAATACATGTGTAGTTATGCCAAACACATTTCCATATAAGTCATCCTATGAAAGAAAACACAGACAAAAACTCCAAGAAAAATACAGCAAGTAAAGACAAAATATTTTTGCTCTGTATTCAGGTTCTACCAGTTCTTTCTCTGGTGGTAGACAGAACCTTTTACCATAAATTCTACAGAATTGTGTTATATTGCTGAGAATAACTTAGCTAAGTTATTCACATAATTCATTTTTAAAATCCAGCAATTTAATTATAGATTCAGTCAAAATGGTTTGTAACTCTGCACATAAAACTTAAGCAATTGCCTGTTCACCCCCCTGCCACTTAGAAACTTTTAAAAGAGTACTTAATTTTTCCAAATACAGAAAGATAATTTTCAACATTTACCTCTGCAGTACGATATTCTTCTGCTTCTGCTCATTTCATTTGTCTCACACACTTCTTTTGCACTAAGTTTAATTTCATCTGATTTTGCTCTAGGAGTATCAAGTACCACAGTCGTCAATCCCTGCAGGTTTTCTTCATGCTGATCAGAGCTTTTAGTGGGCAGGCCTTTTCAGTTAGATAGGAGCTGTCCCAGTGGTGTTGCCTCCCAGTCCTTTCTTTTTGCTCCTGCAGAGTCTCCTGAAGTCAATTCAATGGTCATAGAAAGACAGACCACTCTTTTTTTCTTCATTTATTCATGTAAATTTTCCCAGGTACATGTAAACATTTTTTAACATTTGTTTTTAAAACTTGGAGTTCCCTATTTCAGATGCCATTCTTGAGGCTTCGTTCAGTCTATCTGTGAAGATCACTCCAGGAAGGAGTTTCCTATGGGAAGCTCACCTTGAATTACCTAGCCAGCCTTACCCATTCCTGGCCCTTTGGAAGATCATGCAGATCGCTGAAGTAGACATTAATTGTGAGCCCCAAATTGACTTTCAGCTCACCCACAGAGTGTCTCTTATTGTCTTACTGGTGCCATATCCCATCCACCCAACAGGTGAACAATGCCCTTCTGTGCTTAGCTCAATTTGGGGGGAAAATGATTAGGACCCCACCCCCTTTCCCTCTGCTGGTTGGTTGTGCTCTATGTCTTCCACAGGGATCGTTTAGATACCAGGATATTTCACTTTGTTGGGTTGCCTAATACCAGATGTTTCCATGGTTCAAAAAAACAAGTCACCTTTGGAACCAAACAAGCTATTTTAGCCCAATGTATATGCATAGAGACAGGAGTGCAGATTTGCCTGTGCATATAGAGCTCTCCAGCTTCTAAATGTGTCTGGTGCCCTTTAGCATCTATGTGATCCTTGTTCCTCTTTCTCAAACAACTTTGGGCTCAGGAAACCCTAGAAGCATCCCTGGGATGCTGGGATAGCAGTGATGGTCTTATCATTCCTAATTTACAGAGATAAGTGATGCTTCTGAGGGATAAGTAGGAGACACTGGAAAAAAGAATAGGATCTGGGTGTTTGAGGGTTCCAATGGCCCTTCTGTTGCTGTCTGTGTGATCTTGGGCCAATCGCTTAATTGATGAGCCCTAGTTTCTCTGGCACTAGAATGAGGGTGTGAGAGGAATGATTTTCAAAGTTCTTTCCACCTTGAAATCTATGGGCTGCTGACTATAAGCCTAGCCTTAACTCCACTACACCATCCTGTCTCTGCATATGTTTTTTGATCTGTATCACCCCATGAAGGGGCTTGCTAGCATAGATATCAGTGCTCCCGCTTTAGAGAGGAGGAAACTGAGTGATTTCCATAATCATCCAGCTGGAAAGAGTCATAACTGGAATTAAAATCCATTTTCTGAATCACAGGATTTAGAGGTATCAAGCCCAGTCCCTTCCTTTTACAGAGGAGGAAACTGAGGTCCACAGGGAAAAGGAAGGGACTTGTCCTATAGATAATGAAAGACAAAAGTCAGTCTCTGGACCGAGGCCCCTGAAATGGATGTTCTTACCAAGATATTCGCCTGCTCCTCCACTCCTTATTAAGAGGCCAGCTGCTGGCCTACTTATTGAAATTGACCTCTGCAGTATCTGTACCCACAGTGTGGACACATGACAATTTCTCCTCATTTTTCCCTCTCCCCCAGCCCAAACCTTCGGAAAATGCTCATGGATCTTAATTTTTCCAAGTCACCCCCCAGCCCGTGATGCCAACCCTCTCTTGACATCCCTGTTCTCTGGGCCTGGGAGAATTTTCAGGATCTCCCTCCCAAACTTGGAGCAGGTATGGTGCATGCAGGACACTGGCCCCGGCCCCAAGCAAGGAATTGGGAGCAACAGGGGAAGTGAAGAGCAGAGAAAGGATGAGTAAATGTGAAAGAGGCAAGGCTAGAGCTGCCAGATCTGCCTTCTCTTTCCCATCTGCACTCCTGGCCTCGGCTTGGCACCATTTTCCAGGACATCCACACAGTCTATGTCCTCAGGATACCCCATGATCACTGAGGAGTTGGGACCGGGGACTGAACGACTGCAACTGAGCAATCCATCAATCAATTGACCTATTGACAAGCATTTTTTTCCTCTCTGCCAGGCCCTGTACTGGGTCCTAGGGGATACAAGGACAAAGAAAAAAAACAATCCCTTCCCTCAAGGAGTTCCTATTGGAATGGGGGAGATGACAAGGACATATATAAATAAACATATGGTGTAACTGGAAGGAGAATAAATACAAATGAATACTAAGTAGGTGAATGCAAGGTAGTTGGGAAGGGAAAGCATGAACAAGGACATCCTGGGAATTTATGAGTGCCAGCCACTGTCCCTGGTGTCACTAGCAAAGAATATTCATTTAAAAATGGGCAGTACGGTACAGGGGAAAGAATGCTGGCTTTGGAGTCAATTTGGTTGGAATCCCACTTCTGCTCTATGCTGTGTGACCTTGGGGGGAAGAGGCAAACCTCAGTTTCTCCCTCCTTAAATCGAGGAGGTTTGAGTACATGATTTTTAGGCGTCTGAATCTCTGACCACCCATATACTCTGAGTTCTCTCCCAGCTCTAACCCTATAGATAGATGATAGACATACGGATAGATAAGAGGGATGATAGGCAGTCGATATAGAATAGATGGAAAGATGAAAGACATATAAGGTAGATAAACATGGATGGATAATGATAGATAATATAGACAGATGAATGATAGTTATATAGACTGATGATATATATGTATATATATAGATATTGATTATATATAGATATAGACAGATGCTATATATGTATATATATAGACATGATATTCATATAGACATTGATTATATAGATATAGATAGAAATGATATGAATGGATATAGATAGATGATATTTATAGACAGATGGATAGATGCTACATAGAGAGACGAGGCGATTTCTAAGAGCTCTCTTCCATCTGAATCCTCTGATGTTTATATGCTGCCTGAGATTTTCAAGGCGCTTTCCCCACAACAAGCCTGTGTGGAAGGTAGTCTGCATGGATCTCTTTTATAGGGGAGGTATTAGAAACTGGGAGAAGGCAGTGATTTATTCGATGTCACATAGTGAGGGTTATATCTGGCTCACAAAACTGGGTCCCTGGACTATACTGCTTGGCTTCCCTGCTTCCATCAGAGCCCCAAACCCAGGCCTTTGGTCCTGAGCAAATCTTGGAGAGGAAAATGCTAAGCCACAAACAGAAACAGATCTTGTCAGTTGTATGGAGCCACCGATCAGAGTATCCCGGTGTGGTAAACATTGGATTTAAATCAAGCCACCTAGGTTCAAGATCTGTTTAATAACCTATTAGCTGTGTGACTTTGGATAAGTCGCTTTACTTATCTTGGACTAAATTTCTTCCATTGTAAAGTGTTAAGACTAGATGATTTCTAAGGTCTATGGATTCTATGACCCAGTGCAACGTAAGCTGTTCCTGGGTAGGGATTAGAGCTGGGAATGGTCAGGGATAAGGCCTATATATAGCCAGCTCCTGATTAGAACAAAGAGCAAATCCCCTGAAGTGGTTCCACATTTGACTTTGTGCTATTTGAAGTTATAATTACATGAAACCTAGACAATGGGTCCAGTCCAATAGAAATAGGCAGTAGGAATTGAAGTAATGCCATCCCATCAGTGAGTGCATTCATTATTTGCACTAAGGTGTGGATGAATTTGGTTTATGTTACTCTATTCCCAGTGCCTCCTCTGCAGTGGCTTATGGGAGAGGGAGAATAGTACCATGGAGTCAAAGGACTGGGGTTCAGATTTCACCAATATTCCTACTAGGAGGATTTTGGAATGTCACTGATATTCTCTGGGTCTGTTCCCTCATATGGAGAATCTGAAGGATTATCTAGAATCTTAGTGTTCTCAGAGTTACCTTTTAACCCTGAATGTGTCTATGAAACTATATTGATGGCTCAGATCCCAGCTTTGTCACTTACTCTCCTCTGGAACTTTGGGTTCATTACACTCCCCAGCCTATTTCTCCCCGAATCAAAGCACTGACCTGGATGATCTTGAACACTATGATAAGTCAGGACTTAAAGGAAAGTCACATCATTCTGGTTTGAGTCCTGCCTCTCAGAATTACTATTTGTGGGGCTCTGTTGAAAGTCATTGGAGTTCTCTGGACCTCGGTTTCCCCATCTGCACAGTGACTCCTCTGAGCTTCTCCCTTTAGCTGCAGAGTGAGAGTTTTGGCTTAGTTGGGTTCTGGGGATCCTCTGATCTGGGCTTCAAGTTTACTGTTACAACCATTGTGCTCTTGGGCAACTTTGTTCCCTTTTTTTGAGCTTCAGTTTCCCCATCTGTGAAATGGGAGTCTTGGGGGTAGTGTTGGAGTTGATGCCCTCCAGAAAGTCCCTCCCCCATCATCCTAGGAGCTGAATTGAATATTAAATCCTTTCTCTTCTCCGGGCCTCAGTTTCTCCGGCTGTAAAATGGAAGTGTTGGGAGTGGTGTCGGATTAGATGTCCTCTGAAAATGAATTCTAAATCCCTTCCCCTCTCTGGGTCTCAATTCCTCCGGGGGCGGGGGCGGACGCGGGACCCTTCTTCCAGCCACGGCGGTAGGTGGTTTGAACCTCTTCCCCCCGGACACGCAAGGGAAAAGTTGAGGTGGGGGAGGGGCGGCGGCCGGGCGGGCACGAGCACGAACCGCTAGCAGGTACTTTGTCTCTGCCCCTCCCTCTACAGCCCTAAACTCCCGGGCAGCGCAGGCGTACAACGGAACGGCTCCTCTGCGCCCCTTCTCTCCAACCCCCCCCCCCACGTGCTGCCCCCGCCCCCGGCGGAGCGCGCAGGCGCGCTTCTGCCGGCCCTTTGGCCGGGGCCCCAAGGCCGCGTCCCTTCAGTCCAAGCTCCGGGACCCGGTGGTGCGGACGCTCCGTTTCTGTTTTTCCGTTCGGTCCCCGCCCCCCACCCCACTCCCACCCCCACCCCTCCCGCCCGCTTGTTCTCTGGGTTTCGAACTGCTTCTCTCTTTCTTCCTCACTCCAGAGGGGCGGCTGCAGCTGCTTCTGCGGCGGCGGCGGCAGCGGCGCGAGCCCCGGTCACGTGATGAGCATCCTGCTGCCCAACATGGCGGAGTTCGACACCATCTCCGAGCTGGAGGAGGAGGACGACGACGACGCGGCCGCCGTGTCTTCGGGCCTCGACGACGACTTCGACGATGACTTGGATGATGACGAGGACGAGAGGAACGAGAGGAACGAGGACAGCAACGACCTGGAGCTGCAGCAGCCGTTGCCGCCGGGCCGGGCGATAAGCGAGGAGTACCTGCGGCGGTTGGCGCCGGACCCGGTGACTGTGCGCGGCACGGGTCACATCACGGTGTAAGCCGGGAGTGGAGGCTGCGGAGGTTAAGGGCTCTGACAGTTCGGGATGCTGCAGTCCTAGGGGGTGGAGAGGACCGAGAAGGGATGGGGGGTAGGGATTGGGTCAGTGAGGTCCAGGATATTCCCTCAATTGAGGGGAAGCTGACGGGACGGAGTACTGCAGTCCGAGGACGGGGTGGGGGTGGCGGCGGGACGGAGAGAACCTAGAAGGGATGGGGGGAATTGAAGCAAGGGGGTCCCGGAACCCTGACAGGGAATCCCCTTCAATTGAGGAGAAGCTGACAGGACGAGGGAGGGGACTGTATGGGGACTCCAAGGGGAGTATGACAGTCAAGAGGACCAGCATGCAGGGTGAGGGGCAGCTTGACTGGACTAAAAGGGTCCAAAAGAGTGGTAAACTAACCCTGATAAGAGTGAGGTTGGTGTTTGGAGGGGATGGTAAGTTGAGAGGACTGAGAGTGTGAGTAAGTAAACCAGGGGGGTCTAAAAGAAGGGCCTTTTCCCTATGAAAGGGAATCAAGTTGGGGGCTAGAGCTGAGAAATTGGAGAGCCAAGATACAGGACTTGAAGTAATTGAAGGTATTAAAGTTGGGGCTAAGGATCGAGGGAGTTTAAAATTGAAAAGACCTGGGGTTCTAAACAAGGGGGCTGCTTACTCAGGAAGCCAGGTTGGGGGGATGGAGCTCAGAGAAGTGGGGGACTAAGTTGGAATCTGAAAAAAAAGGTTGGGAAGCCAAGTTTGTAGGGAGACTCCAAGAATTGATTAGAAGTCAAATTGAAAAGGGAGCGAAGGATTGGGGAAGTCTAAAAAAAGGAGTTGCTTCCTTTGAAAGGAAAGGAAAATTGGGAAGGGGAGCCAAATTTGGGGGTGTTGAGAATTGCAGAGAATCAAGTTAGGGGAGTTAAGAGAAAGGAGGGTGGTCTCAAAGGGAACTGCTTCTTTTGAAAGGGATCTAGGGTGGGGGTGGAGCTGAGAGAATGGAGGGGAGCCAAGGTGGAGGGGACCGAGGGAATAGGGAATAGAACAGACTCAAACGGAGGGGATGGGGACTGAGGGAGTCTTAAAAAAGGGGGGGAGCTGTTACAAGAGTAAAGTTCAAAGAACTGCAGGGAATTGGGAGCTTGAGAGAACTGGAGGGACAGTGCAGAGGGAGCTGCAGACAGAGGGGCACTGAGGACTGAAGACAGCCAAGTTTGGGGAGGGCTTAAAGAACAGCAGTCCCTGAAAAAGGACTAAGGGGAATTGGTTTGGGGAGTGAGCTTGAGAGAACTCAGGGCAGCCCCTTTTGGCAGGGTTAAACTCCAGACCGGTGGCACCTGGGAAGAGAGATGGGATGTGATCAAGCTGAAAGCCTTGAGGGGAGCCAGGTGGGAGGAGACTGCAACCCCAAAAGATGGTCCAATGGTGGAGGGAGGTGGGGCTGCGTTGGGGTAGCCAAGCAGGCTGGGAGAATATTGGGGGGACATAAGTGAAGGGGAGGGAGAGGTTGAGAACTCAGTGGGAGAGAGTGTAGATGAAGGCAGAGTGATGCTTGAAGCCAAGTCCTCTGACTCCCAGAGGCAGCGCTTTGTCCATTGAACCAAGCACACTGGCCCTTTGGTGGTGCTGCCCATTTCACATAAGGCAAACAGCCTCTAAACTGCAGAATGGATTTGAGAGGGCATCCCTCCTCCTAGGATTGCCGATGGTAGCTGAAATCACTTAGGTAAACCCCGTTATAAAAGAATTTGATGCATAATTGATGGATCTGTGAAGAAAATGACCCTCTCCCTGCCTCAGCCTTTTCCACTGTGATGTTCCTTTACATTAGAGGTCAGGTGTATATGTTTTATAAGCATCGGCTTCACCTAGACTTCAAGAACACATGTCAATGTAGATAAATGAGGAAATTACTCCTCTGGGAGCAAGAAAAACTTACCCAAACTTAAACGAGGTAGTTTGTTCTTTGCTAAAACTCTTGAGTCATCCCTGGAAAATTAAACAGTCCACCAAGCAAAGGATTAAACAAATCCTCCCAGCATAGTGGCTGCAGAGAGGTTTTTCCAGGGGTCACGAGAGCTTTTGAAAGCTACTTGTTCACTGTTGTGTTTCTGGACTGTAGGTACTTGGAACTTTACATACCACATCATGTTTTCATGATATATTCTCTCTTTTACTACATTTTCAGGAACAAATCAACTTTTTTTTTCCTGTCAAGTTATCATGTCTCTATTTTCTGTGATACACTCAGAGCTGTTGACTTCATATACTTACCCTTCTCCATTAACAACTTTTTATGGTCCGGCTTGTCCTGTATTTTGTTCTCTTTCAATGAAAGATTTAAGAACAAAGCTGGTGGAATTGGGTGGGGATAGGAGAGAGAGTTTATTGTTTTATTCTTGGGCAATTGAAGAAACAATTTGAATTGCCAATTTTTGGGTCCAGGAATGTTGCATAGCAGCAAGTCATAGGAAACCAGTAAATGTAGAGAATGAGCTTACTGTGTCATTTTATTTTCATTCATTTTTTTAAAACCACCAGTGAAAGGATTTATTCTGAAAACTGATTCTATTTCCTTTGGAATCTACCAATTGCCTTCATGTAGACAAATGCCCAGGACTGAGAAAACCCTAGAATCTTAGCTTCAGAGCCAAAAGGGCCTTGAAGGTCATCTAGTTCTGTCATTTTTGAGCTGAGGAAACCGAGGCCCAAAGGGCCATGTAATGACTTGCCCGGGATCCTAGTGGGAGTCAGTGGCAGATCAGGCATTGCCAGCTAGCTCTCCTGGTTCCAAATCTAGAGTGATTTCCACTTTGCTCTGCTGACATTGGCAAAGGCTGTTCTCTGCTCACCAGCACTTCTTCTTTTGGTAAATTCAGACAGTAAGGAGTGAGGAGGCAGAGTTTGTTTCCTGGACCTTGTCTTGACCCCACACATGGCTAACCAGTCAACCTTTCCATTTCTCTGTCATTGAAAGGGAATAGAACTATTTTTTTCCCCCTCAAATTTGGATTCTTCTTCAGCGATAGGTGCAAGGTTCCTTGTGGCTCCCCAGTCCTGTCACGCTAAAGGGCAGTGGGGGAGGTGATGAGCTCACTGCCTTATAGGATGAAGGCCAAGGTCTGAAACTCAAGAGCTTGGGCATTTTGGAGAATTATTTAGTATCTTGTCTCAGCTGGGCTGGATCTTGGATTGAAAATTTTGATCAACACATTAAATGATTAGAATGCAGTTTCAGTAATTGTGAGGAATGGGATAGCATTCTTCTGAGTTTTCCTCATGCCATAGTTTTAGGAAATGTTTAATCTCATGTTGATGTCTTCAAATAAACTGTTTAAGGGTGTGTGTGTGTGTGTGTGTGTGTGTGTGTGTGTGCGCGCACGCGTGCTCATGTGCAGGCCATTCAGACAGATTTCTTTTTGATTGTCAAGATTTGTGTCTTTTCCAATGTCTGTATTTTTTTTTTAATCCCCAAAAGGACTTTGTTTCTTTTTACAGTTTTAAATTTGAATTAAAATCCCCAAGTAGGACCTTTTTTAGAAAGCTGTGTTGACACGGTAAGAAAAGTTATTTTTTTGAATATTTTATGACAACTAAAGCACTAAAGAGAGAAGGACAGTTCCTGCCCTGTAAACATGGACTCTCCTTTATCCCCAGGCCATAGCTAGTATTGTATGTCCCGTTCATATTTTTCTTAACTTTTGGGTTTGGGTAGCATTTGTGGATGGCACATTGGTTCTAAAGATGCTGTCACTGATTGCAGCTCCAGCAGCACCCTGCATGGTGTCGTGATATAGGAGGGCAGAATCCAGAATTCAGAATTGAGAAGCTATCAAACACCTCTGTGACCTTGGGCAAGTTAGTTCCTGGGCCTCATGTGCCCCGCTCATCTGTAAAATGGGGTGGGGTGATTGGATTAGGTCCATGGAGGCCCAAAGAACCAGGTTCCAATTCTGGCTGTTAACTCCCCACGGCTTCCCTTCCCTGGCACTAAAGGCTTAGTGGGCCCAAAGGATCTCCAAGGCCCCTTGGTGCTCCAAACTCCTATGCTCCAGTTTGGGTTTCCTCCTTTTTTTTTTTTTTTTTTTAAAGAACGATATGGAAAACAGTCCAAATGTTGGGCAAGAATAAAAACAGAAACATTTAATGACACAATTGTCTTTGAATTAACAAGCCAGTGACCAAATGAGATAGTCTCTCCATTTGGCATTCTAGTTCCTGAGTGGGATGTTTCTAGAGTGGAGGAACAGAAAAAGCTGCCAACAATGAGAAGCTTCTGGGTCTCACTGACAGAAGCAACACTTGTTTTTGTGCTCCTTCCTTACAGGAATTGCACCAAAAACATGTTGTTTCCTTAATGCTTATTGCAATTTCCGGTATTTTAAGGCTTAATTTGGATTTTGCTAACTGGGATCATCCACATAAAGGTTGTTATTGCTAATCACAGCTTTTTGTAGCGCTTTGAGGTTTAGAAAAGTCTCATAAAAGACCCTCAACTGCCTGGTAGAAAGAAAATCCCATGTCTCAGATTTGAAAAGGATCCCAGAGCCCTGGGAGCTGGCCGGCCCCAGGCTTCTGCAGCTTGGTTTTGGGCCCAAAGCCTGCCTCTGTTGAGGGAGGAAGGCCACCTCTCTGTACTCCCTTAAGTAATTTAACTTTCTGAGTTTCCTCTACCAGTTGAGAAGGTTGTGCTTAATACCTTCCGGGGTCTCTGCCAGTTTGAGATGGTGGATTGATCTCCTCAGGCAGTCTTTGCTTAAGAATCTTTAGTGAGAGGGAGCCCATTGCCTCAGAAGCTTCTCTTTAAATCAACTTTTCCCTCCCCCGCATTTTTCCTAGTTCTGTCTTCTGGAGCCGAGCAGATCAAATCTCTCCTTCCACATGCCAGCTCTTCACATACTTGGGGATAGCTCTCATACTCTTCCCTGTATCTTTTCTTCTGCCTCAACTCCTCCCCACGTTTCTCATACAGCCTGATCTTGAGGCCTTTTACCATCTATTTTGGCCTCTCTTGGACACCCCAGCTTATCATTTACACTTCTCCCAGGTATTGTTTTGGCCAGTGACACGCTCTTCTACCCCCGAAGCAGCCTGGAAGATTGCTTTTGCTATCTTGGTGGCCGTATCACATTGTGGACTTACTGGAGCCTGTGGGCCATTGAGGATCCCAGACTGTTTTCAGATGAACTTTTAATTCCCATTCTCCCTAGTGGCAGTTGGTGCATAGCAAAATGCTTCATTTTACACGGAAATATTTAGGTAATATTGCTTGGGTCACATAGCTGAGGTCACCAGGGGTCAGAGATGGGAAGTGACTTGCCCAGGACCACACAGCAAAGCCCTTGGGTGCCTAGGATCCCCTCCTGGACCCCAGGTGCTCAGTGTAGTGCTGAATTCAGTATATCTGCCTACTTTGTATAAAGGATTTCCTAAGCAAACGAATGGAGTTTTAGACAATTATTTTGGGGGAAACGTCTAACATTTCTTAAGAAGAAACTTGACAGATTTTGACTGACTTTGCCTCCACATAATCCCCAATGGTTGGGCTTTTGCTGTAATGATGATAACAGCCAGATAGTCTTAGAAAGAAAAAGCAATTCAAAGTTTGAAGGAGTTGTTACAGACCCGTTTATCATCATTAATTAAGAGTGAATATTTATTGATGATCTTCTATGGGGAAGTCTAGATTAGCCTCCAAACAAAGTGCTTTGCCTGTTACGGTGCCTCTCCTAAGCATTCGTAAAGCCTGTGAGCAAACTCAGCTTAGGTTTTTGTTGGACGCTTGCTGGGTGTCAAGGACTGTGCTCGAGTAGAAAGCAAACGACATAGAAATACTGAAATCTTGTCTTCACCTAACTCCCTGAAATCTGCCTTGTCCAAATCTGGTCATTTACTAACATTTATTGAGTATTGCACCATCCCCTCCTACTCAGCATGGCCCGGGCCAGATTCCTCATGTTCCTGCCCTCTGCCCGCAACCCTTCCAGATGAGTTCACGGTGCCATCATTCTAGTAGGTTCCCAGGCCCCAAACCTTGGAGCCATTGGCATTATTGCCTCACAATCCGTTCCTATTTGAATTTGGTTCCCAAGTCCATAATCCAGTAGAACGGACTCCAATCTAATACCCCACCTTGAGAGATGGTGTCTCAGGCTATTCACTTTCTGCCCACACTCACTTCTCTCACAGTCCAGCTCCCTGGGATTGCCTGTGCTCCCCCTAATGGCCCCTGGTTATCCTACCCGCCTCTGGTTCCTTTCTTCATTAATCTGCTCTCACCGGGGCTGGCAGAATTAACAAAATAACCCCGTGATTGTGTTTAAGAGCTTGTTCTAACTGCCCGTTAACTTGGGCAGAGCAGCTGTGAGCCTGCTTCCCAGCTATCCAGGCCCTTCATGATACCAGCCCCGCTCCGCCATCAGGTCTGATTCCTGGCTCCCCCTTAGCACTTACCTTCTATTTCATTGAGGCCCATCCTACTGTCTTGCCCACATACCATGCTCTTTTCTGCCTCTCTGCTTTTTGCTCATGCTGTTCCTCCTGCCTAGAGTGCCCGTCCTCCTCTCTGCCTATCCATATCCACTTCAAGGCCCAGCTCAAGTCCTACCTCCTCATGAAGCCTAATCTGCCTACTCTGGAGTCAGAAGACCTGGGTTCGAATTGTGGCTCTGCTCCTTACTCCCTGTGTGGCCTTGGGTAAGTTCTTTAGCCTGTCTGGGCCTTGGTTTGCTCCTCTTCAGGATGAGAGTGTTAGGCTAGCCGGCCTCTTTCCACTCTAGCTCTGGTGACCATTTGACCGGGCTGTGGCTGTTCCAGATTCCACATGCTAGAGCTCAGCAGGGTTCCCGAGCTCCAGATCTAGGCAGTCAGCGCCACCCATGCTGTGGCCCCTGTGGCTCCCATGGTCCCCAGACTTGTTCATTGCTTATTTCCTGATGGCATTCTTGTCTCTCAGCTATTTTGAGGCTTAGTGAAAGCAGGTGGCCCTGGTGGGCTCCTCTGGGCCCAGTGGCTGATAGTTTGGTTCTCAAATTGCATAGAGAAACAAAAAAAAATCTGTTCTTCTTTGGGAATAGACAATCTAGGTTGAGGGGTCTTAACTTCTGGGGTCTTTAACAAAGCCAGGATTGGGGTGGAGAGGGAGAGTAACTGCGTTTCAATAAAGCTGACTTCCTTTAGAATCCTCTCGATTTTATTGGATGCATTGAAAAAGCATGATTCTGAGAAGGGGCTTGGACACGGACTTTCTCAGACTGCCCAGGGGATCCAGGACACAAAAAGGTTAAGAACCTCTGCTGGGCAGTTGAAAGGCTAAGGTTCAAACTCACGAGTACGAGATAGCGTAGAAGGAAGTGCGATCAGACCAAGTGGGGCTTGCTTGGCAAGTGTGGAAGTTGTAGCAGCAGACCTCTTGGAAGGGGCCACTCGAGCTGGCCTTGCAACCTGGGGCTTCACTTAAGTAGATGCAGGAGCAGGAGTGAGGGAATGGGATAATTTAAGGAAAAAACCGTTATTTCCCCCAGTGGTTATGAGTATGTTAGGGCACCTTATGAAAACAGAGAATCTGTAAGGTCTACAGCCCTGATTTCTTGTGAACTACTTTAGCTCCGCAGCATCGCCGAACTCCAATTACATTCATAGTCAGCACTGTCTAGTGCTGCTGTGAATAAATAGATCCCGTCCAGGATCTCTCACAGTGCTGAACACATAATTGGCATTCAATTAATGCTCATTGGCCGGTTGAGTCACCGTGCCAAGTTCTTGTATCACAAGCAGCTTATGCACAGGAAATAACAGGATCAGCACCTCCAGAAATGGAGCGAAGGCCATACTTCACCCAGTCTTATTAAGCTGGCAGCTGTGTGGGAGGGGATCTCTAAACTCTAGGAGAACCAGACAAAAGTGCTCATTGAGATTCCGGGGAAAGGTGCTTTGCTTGCTAGCAGGGAGATCAGGAAGGCTTCCTGGAGGAGGTAGCCTTTGAGCTAAGCTTTAGAGGATAGTTTGGAATTCAGCAGAGGAAAAGTGAGAGAGCCTCATGTTTCATGAGTAGTGAACCAAGTCACAGAAGTGGGAGGTGGGAGGGCCCCAGGATATGTTTTCAAGGGCTGAGAGGAGCATGTGAAGGAAACTAGTTTAGCAGCTGGATCACACCACGTTACGGAGGCTTCGAATGCCAGGCAAGAGCCCTTGAACTTTGGGAAATAGGCAGTTGGCCACTGGGGATTTTTGAGCATAGCAGAGATGGGGGTCATCGGTGTTCTGCTTCATAATAAAGCTATTGTGAATCTGTATTGTGGTATTGATTTCTTCACAGACTGTGATGGGAGCTCTTTGTCTTGTTGATCTTTGTATCTTTCAAAGAGCCTAGCACGCTGCCTTGCTCATAGTAGGTGCTCCATAAATGTTTGTTGAATCAAAATACTCTTAAGTTGCTTTTTTGCATCTCTAATTTTTCATCTTTAAAACATGGATGTTACCTCAGATGGATCGTATTATATATACTGTCCATATTGAAAGAGCATAGCATTTCCACGATGAATAGAACCTGAGATATCATGATGACTCTGTGTAGAACGTCGCACCTTCCTCAGAGGCTTCTTGATGAATCCAGGCAGGGAGGGGGTCCTGGTTTCTCACAGATTCTGCTGATACAGTATGAGCAATGGTAGCTCCCGTGGTGCTGCACATGTCCAGAGCACACGTCTGGCAAGAGGAGTAGGCTCCATTCTGAGAGAAATCTAGTGAAACAGCTCCTATTTGTAGAACCCTTGTCAATTGGGAGAGAATTTGGATTTATCCGAGTGCTGTGGGAGAGGTGATCCTTACATTAGGAGCAGTGTAGTAAGTAGAAGACATGGGGAAACCCTGAGTCTACTCCCTCTCCCCCTCTTAACCAAAAGTCACAACTGACCAGGGCCTTTTCCACACACTGAATAAATTGGGTAAAATGGAGCCTTTCCACATAGTGAGTGTTGTGGAACTATCAAATACTTTCATCCCGTGCTTGTGAGGACAACATTTTAATTTGAAGGCAGGGCAAATAAAAGCAAGTCCAGAAACTCCATGTTCCTGGTGAGACTTGATGAAGTTGGCTGAAAGCATGTTGGTGATAGGTTTTTTGTTTAGGCCTAGGCACCACCTTTTAGGAAAAACATTAAAAAGTTGGAACACATTTGGAGGGGGGCATTTAGTGCCCCCAGGGATCATTTATTTGAAGGCACTGGGGACAGTTACCCTGGAGAAGAGAAGGGGAGGGAGGGATGATTGCTCATTTCAAGAATTTGAAGGGCCCTCACCTGCAAGTGGGGTTTACCTTGTACTTGGTCCAAGAGAACAGAATGATAAGCAGCAGGGACAAGTTGCAGGAAGAACTGCTACTGAAAGAAGAAAATTTCTAGCAACTAGAACTGTCCAGAAGTGAGGGAGGGGGGACTGCCTGAAAAGGCAATGAGCTTCCCTCATTGAACAGTGCTTGAGTAGTGGCCTTGATGCCCATTTGTCACAGGTATTGTAATTCTGAGTCTTAAGTAAAAGCAGGTTGGACTTTTAAAGGACCGCTTTGATTATGAATCTGTTGATGGGATTAAAAGAAAGGGCTTTTCATTTGGTTACTCTTCTCCCGGCTTTGTAGTCTTTTAGCTCCGTATGGAGTAATGTTTATTTGCAAATTATCTTTTAGCATTACTTTATGCTTTCATAGATTGATGCCATTAATACTTTTTTACAGTGAATTGGAATCATAAAAACATAAAATAGGAACATGGAAATTTAGTTAAGTGAGGTCTTCAAATAGAATAAAGAATGATTACTGAATTGGCCTCAATTTTGCATTTCTGCACTGATCGTGGGAGCAAGGTATGTTTCGAGAAGGTGGCTATTTTGTAAGGTTCCTGAGAATTGAGGAATGTTGGATCTGCAGGGCCCCGCCATCTACAGTTGGGTGAAACAGTTGCCTCTATGTCTATGGGGAAGAGGAAATGGTCTTAAAGAACAGAACTTATTTCCCCATTATACTATTGCAACACTAGTGTAGACTGGTTCCAAGGAGTTGAGTGTGACCATGTGGGACTTCAGTAGAAGTTCTCAGCCTGTGGCTGACCTGTCTCTATTGGCTACCAATTCTCTAGGGAGAGTAAACATCCTTCATGAACAAACAGGAATTGGTGACATTTCTTTTATTCCAGTTGTTTTTTTTTTTTTTTAATAATTTGGGCTTAGCTGTTTTCAAAATGACTAGATGAGGGAAAACTGTACTTTCAATTTCTTTATTTCACATACATTTTCTTTCTATTATACATGAGTCTCTTGACATGGATAATATTTTTGAGAACCGCTGGCTTTAGATTCAAGATGCTCTAAGATTGTTTTGGACAAGTAAAATGGAGTAATAACATATTGTCTTGGTACATAGGCCTCGAACTCTCTAGTCTGCCTAGTGATGTTGGGATCCATTGGAGAGATCAGCAACCTTTGCTGCCCCGTTTGTGATGAGGCAGTTTTCCCCAGGACTTATGAGCAGGTCTATCTGAGGCTGTTTGTTAAACCTGGCAAAGTGATTCTTTAAGCTTTGGCCCGGAAGGCCAGTTGTGTTCAACAATGTTTTGGTAGCTGATAGTCCCTGATGAAGACCATTAACATAAATATGACAGCCCTGGCTGTTAATTCAATAATCATTACTGGATAGTAACTATACTTTTAGTTGCTTAAGGATTAGTGGTCCTTTTGTGGAATCATAGAACTGTAATATCTGATGAAGAGTTGAAATGGTTCTCCAGGCAAATTTCTTCTGGTCCTTTAAAGTCCAACTTAAATAGGGCCTTTTCTGGGAAGCCTTTCCTAATCACAACTGTCCGTAATGGCTTTGCCCTTTGAGCCTTACTTAACACTTTGTTTTAGAATTCTCAATTTCACTTATTATGTAATGTGGATTATAGCTCTCTGAGTGTGACCTTTCCCATTAGAACAGAAATCTGTGAGGTCAGAGTGTTAGCTAACCCTCAGATTTCCTCTTCCTTAAAGTAACACAGGTCTGAGTTATTCTCTTGCTCAGGAAATTTCAGGTGTTTCCTCTTGCTTCCGAGATCCAAGACAAACTCATCTCTCTAGCATTTAAAGCCCCTCCTATTCTGGTTCTTGGCTACCCTTCCAGCCTCAGCACATATCAGTCTCCCTCACCTACCTGAGGGTCCACCCAAATTGGCCTTGTTTGTTGTTCTCCACACGATGCTTCTGTACCTCTGCACTGCTCTGCTGGGCCTAAAATGCTTTCTGGTCTCCCTGGCTGAGAATCCTCTATTGACTCAGATGCCGCTGCATAGCATACCTTTCCTGAGGACATTATCCCCAAAGGACATTATCCAGATTTCATTAATTGAATTTGTTGATGTTGTTTTCCTGTAAGCACATGCTCCTTAAAACCAGGGTGCTCCACATATTGTATCTAGGATATACTATAACATATTTAACATGTATAAGACTGCCTGCCATCTAGGGGAGGGGGTGGAGGGAAGGAAGGGAAAAGTCGGAACAGAAGTGAGTGCGAGGGATAATGTTGTAAAAAATTACCCATGCATATGTTGTCAATAAAAAGTTATAATTTAAAAAAAAAACCAGGGTGCT
The DNA here is from genome assembly GCF_016432865.1 of Antechinus flavipes. Classification (NCBI taxonomy): domain Eukaryota; kingdom Metazoa; phylum Chordata; class Mammalia; order Dasyuromorphia; family Dasyuridae; genus Antechinus; species Antechinus flavipes. Next base: position 11,442,525 of record NC_067404.1, read on the forward strand.
CAGACTGTATTGTTCCCTCCCACTGGCCTAAACTTTCCATTTCTGCATTTGGGGTTTCCCCTTCTCATTTACATTGATCTGATCTCATTCACAGGACTTAGATAATGGATTTTTTTAATAGCCAGAGAACTGAAAATGAGCCATAGAGTCCCATCTGATATGGAGAAAGATCAGAGAAGGGAGCAGCTTCACAGCCCTGAGACTTTAGCAGTTAGCAACCTCAGCCCTCTCTACTCGTCCAGAGATGTCTGACTCCCTTTGACTTGTTTTTCTCTCTATCCTGCTTTAGCACCCCATCTCTCCAAAGTCAGTCTTGGCTCTTTCTTCATTCTACCATGTTCTGGCTGCTGCCTTTCCCCATCAGAAACCTTTTCTGTCCCTGCTACATTGCAATAAAGGCCTCCCAGAACTAACTAAAGAGTTGACTTCTCTCTAAGCCAAATGGACGGGACTTGGATGGAATGGCCAAGGCTGGGCTTGGTCAGCTCCACGATTTGGTGAGAATGGATGAGGATTCTGACACAGTTTTGAGAGCACCAAAGACTGAACTTTGGATAAGACCCACAATTAGGTCTGGGAGGAGGCAGAGAAAAAGAAAAAAAGTCAGAAATCCAAGCAAAAACCCAAAAGGTGCCAAAGAAGGGGTGCTATCATAGAACCTAGTTTTAAGGGGAGGTTGTCATTGTGCCTTTGGTAGAAAAGGTCCTTGAAATTGTCAATAAAGGAAGTCACTGGTGATGCGCTTGGGTAATTTTAATGAAATGATGAAAATACAGGGAGGAAAGTTGCCACTAACTGTGGCAACTTCTTCGAGAAGTTTGTCAGTAAAAGGCAAGAGAGAATTAAAATGGTAGCACAAAGGGGTGCCAGAAATAAGAGAAAGTTCTTATCAAGAAGGGAAATGAACTATGCTTATTTGAAAACTGGAAGAAATTGAAACTCCTGGAGAGAATAGAATGAGTGTGGACAAATCTTAAAGAGTTAAGGACTGGGAGAGTAAGCTTGTGTGGAACGTGGTCTTTGGAGAGAGAATTTTTCAGGCTCTCTAAGACAATGAAGAAAAAGGAACATCTGGACAAGCCTCCCCAACTTTGGGAGTGAATTTCAGACATGACCCCTCATCGGTGGGAAATCCAAATAAGCAACTTAAGAAATCATTTTGCAAAAGGAACCTAGTATGATGATCATACTAGGTTCCTTTTGCAAAATGATACATATATATATAATGCATTAAAACTTAAAATTTCAACAAGCCTTTGTTTGGCATTCACAATGTGCTAAACATTGTGCTAGGGTCTTCTGCCTTCGGGGAGGTACATTCTCCTGGAAGATGCATCATGTTTATAGAGAAGTATAGGGAGAAGGAAAAAAGGCTGGCTGGGCCTGTCATTTCAGTGGCATAGGCTATGCTGTAATTCAAGACTATTTTAAACCATGGAGATTATACTCTCTTAGAGAGCTAGTGAGAGATCTGAGAAGTGGTTTACCTTGGGTCTCACAGTCAGTTAGAGGCAGGACTGGAACTTGTGTTTTCCTGGCTTGAAGATTGCAATGTTCCTTTCCTGTATATTGGAAAGAATATATGTCCTAAGTGCTGGCTTTTGGAAGAGGACACGAATTACTGTGGAGATTGCATTGCAGTGATGGAATACAGGCTGTGAAAAGGCACTGGGATGTACAGGGAGCTCTAAACAATGTAATGAAGTGGGGAGGTGATGGGTAATCAACCTAAAAAGGCTGGCTGGAGCCACATCGTGCCAGGCTCGAAATGCCCAAATATCTCCACTGCAAAGCAATGACGACATCCTTGTTTGATAATGGTTTGTGAGGTTCCCCTCTAACCTGTTAACAAAAAATTTATGAGGTTTAGAAATAGATCACAAGGAATACATAGGAAGGAATGATACATAGAGGAGTATCTATCTATTATTTAGAAAGATGAACAAAACCTCATTTCCATTGGGAGTTGGTGTTTATAGCCAGTGCAGAGCACTCACTAACCATTCCAGTGATGCTGTTTTTCATTCTTTAGCTGTAAATTATTTGCCTCCAGAGAGAAGTTGTTTGTTAATCAAAGTCCAGGCAGTGTTGGGTTTTGTAGCATACTGAATTCTTGAGTATTGTCTGAAAGCAATTTGAGCTCATGAAGACCAAGGAGTTTAGTTTCATGTAAAATGAGGATGAGGGACTAAATAGTCCCCAAGGTTCCTTCTGAGCTCTAAAATGCACGAACCCATTTTACTAACATCTTACCTTTGGATATGTTTAGTACGTAAGAAGAATTTAAAATATACCATTGCTTCAAATAAGTAATGTCAGCCTTCTCAAAATGGAGCTCAGGGCTAATTCTGAGATCGAGTCACATAAAAAAGCTTCTTTGTGGAAAAGTAAATTAATCGCAGCCTTCTTGATTAATGCATTAAAGTATTTGCATCCTAACTTAATTGAAGGGCCTGCTCTTATTCTGTGAAATAAAGTCTAAAAATGCCTCAAAGCAAGCTCCAGACTTTGGATTGTTTGACCCATATACCATGGGCCACAAGGGCCACCTTGGACTAGTCACTTAGCTCTGGGAGCGACTTCCTGTTTCTCTGAAATGAAGAGAATGCTTGGCCTAACTACCTTGAAGGGCGATTGTGCTGAAAGTGCTTTGTAAACCTGAAAATACTATAGTGATGTGAGAACTGTGAACCTCCTCAGATACCAGCTGTGTGACTCCAGACAAGTCACCTCACCTCTGCCTGTCTCAAAAGGGGACTGTGATGATCTACTGAGATGTCCGTAAAGCCCTCTCCAAACCTTAAAAGTACTGTACAAGGGCTAGCTATGATCATTTTGGATTCTCAGCAGTAGTAATGTGTGTCTTACCCTCCAGTAGACTGTACATTTTACAATCCTTGGGAACATGGGCTGGTTTCTTGACATTGTACAGCGTCTAAAACTGTGGAACTTTTTTCTGTCACACACAAAAAATTAGGTCCTGTTTATAGTAATTTTGGTTGTGATTTTTAAATGCAGTTTTTGTTTAGATTTCAAGTACAACTTCAAATTTTGTTCATCGCCTACACAACATTTTCACAGGACTAACAATTTTATATTTTTAGTTGTTGTTTTTAGCTAATCAGAACTGTTCATTGAACTCAGCTAAACTGTAGCTACAAATGATTACCGGTTGTATTTTGCCTTTGCTCCGAGTCTAGCGGCAGCAACCTGCAGGAGGTCCTGGCCCACTCCAGTCCTGTGGTGGTACTTGCCCCCAGGATTGTTCTTAGCTTTGCCATTGTGGACGTTTTTCAGTGGAAGCATTCCTTACATTTATCATTGATCGTACTGTATTTTCCAAGAAGTAAAGATGTGACCCTAAGAAATGGCTCTTTGGTGGCGTGTTCCATCTCATCACTTTATGGGTTTTGACAACCTCATGGGCAGCTTCTTGGACATTTTCTATTTTGTAGTTTTCCCAAAAGTTCTTTGGTCCCTTTTTGACCTGATTTTTCTGCAACTCTTTCAGCTATTCACAATGTTCAGCTTCTGTCACTTTGCCCATTTGGATAAATACAAAATGTTCCTTCTGTGATTTGGAAATCGATTTTTCAGATTAAAAAAAACAATTTGTCACTTCATTACCTTGACATCATTTTTCATGAAATGAGGTTGCGGTGGTGAGAAAGTTTGGCTGGACAGACACCTGTTTGACTGGTTTCACATCTTTTTCTTTGGAGGCCGGAATGCTTTCTTCTGCCTTTGCTGCTGCTCTATTTACAAATATTATGTTTATTATGCTAGTTGACTTCAGTTGCAATTTTTGGAAGACCTATCCCTCAGATCCCAACCAAGCCTTTGTCTCATTGTTTTTAATGCTTACGTTTTGGATTGCATTTGGGAACCCTCTAACAGGGGAGAGAGCCTATTCTTTTAGTGTAGAAACCCGAATTTTGGATGTGTTCAGGTGATGAGTGGGTCGGCTTTGAGTCATTAAAGGAAGGCTATTTGGACTTCATCTAGCAAGCCCAAACTACATTCAGGGCCTGTGGTAATGGATGCTGTACAATGTCAAGAAACCAGCCCATGTTTCCAAGGACTGTAAACTTTACAGTCTACTGGAGGGTAAGACTACTGAGAATCCAAAATGATCATAGCTAGCCCTTGTACAGTACTTTTAAGGTTTGCAGAGGGCTTTACAGACCTCTCAGTAGATCATCACAGCCACTTTTTGAGACAGGCAGAGATGAAGGGACTTGTCCAGAGGCACACAGCTAGTATCTGAGGGAGAATTTGCACTCGTCTCCCTGATTGCTGGCCTACCTCTCTGCTCTGGCACCTAGAATAGTCCATAAATACATAAGGGAGATAGGTGCAAACAAGGTTCTATGTGAGGCCCAAGGGTGGTGGTGGGGAGCACATTGTTACTCCCTTGGGGGCTGGGGCAATCAGGAAAAGCTTCTTGGAGGAGGTGGTATTTGAATTGTACTTTAAGGGATGGGAAAGACTTCAGGAAGCACAGAGGCAAGAAGGTTTTGTTGTTGGAAATGGAATCTGATTTTTTTTCTTCCTTAGAATTACTAATTTAATGGGGATTAGGTTCTAGACCATAATAGTGTCCTGATGCCCATTTAAAAAATAGAAGTGACCACAGAACCTTATTTAATCTACTATAAATAAGACTACTATACTATCTAAAGCATCTAAGCATAATTAAAGGGAAGCAATACTGTTGTATTTATTCAACAAGTATTTTTCTATTATTCTTTTTTATAATTAATTTTCCCCATTTACATGTAAAAATAATTTTTAACATTTGTTTTTATCAAGTATTGATTGGATGTCTCACATGTCCATAAGATCCTGTGGGAGATATTGTGGTGGTCACAGGAAATAGAAACATACACCTATCCTTGAATTTACAATTTAGTACAATGTGTTATTGGTTGGAATTCAGTCGTTTGTGCTGTAGAATTTGGTCCAGTTGGGTAGAATATAATAATTTTCCATGCAGAGTTCTTAACTTCTTCATGATTCTGGGCTTTTCATTACTGTAGAACATCAGAACACGAAAGTGCAGCCTTGGGGTCAGGGAATTCATAAGATTTTCTTTGGGAAAATTTGACAAGCTTTTGGAGAAGAAGTGGTTGGGATACTTGCCTTTAGAATGGTGTATCTAGGCTGGTGAAAGACACTCCTGTATTTGTGGCATAAACTGGGTGGTTCTGTGCTACCTTCCCCTCCAGATCCCCCAAATGACTGACTGTCAGTCTGTGAACTGAAGGTGTTGAAGGAAAAGTATTTTATTCTGATGTTTTGAAGTTGTTAGATAGATATCACCATTTCTTTCACTCACTCATACAAAGCAGACTTTAGTTAGAATCTGACTTTGTTCCTTGTTGTCATGCTAATGTGCTTAATTAGGATTAACATTCCAGGACTGGAGTTCATAATGTATAATTTTTAAAACTGCCCAGATTAATTTTTTGAATTATATATGATCTTAATTAATTTACAAAATTGTAGTCAATGGATATATTCAGAAAATAGAAACCAAGGCTTTTGTGTATTAAAGGTATTGTGTTTTAAACACAAGACCAGCCTAATAAAGAAACATGATTTTAAAAGTAAAGTTAAATAAGTTGAATAGAATATATCTTTTTTTTTCTCTTTATTTTCAAGGTTTGGCTTGAGCAACAAGTTTGATACTGAATTTCCCTCAGTTCTAACAGGGAAGGTAAGTAACAGTTTGTACTGAATCGTTGTGAACAAAGCACAACCGGGAGAGCAATATACACAATGACTAAAATAATTTAAATGAAAACAGCATTAAAAGGCAGTTTGAACCTTTAATTGTAATAATCTGTCACAGTTTCAAGAAACAGACAATGAAATTGACCGCCCACCATATTCTGGATGTGGAATGTGGCATTGTTGGACCTTTGGGTTGTGCTGAAATGGTTTTCTTTGTTTATTTACAAGGGGGAGTTCAATTAAGTATGTGATTATGGGTAGGGTGTGTGTGTGTGTGTGGGGGGTGTATATGTAGAGTTGGGGGTGAGAGTGTGGGGGGAGGATGGGAGATTGAGTATGGGGGGGAGTGGATGTGTCTATGTAAGAGAGAGAGAATATATGAAAGGAAAAAAATATTTAAAGGAGAAATAAGTTATGATATAAAATTTAAAAGTATTAACAAAACATTTTAATGTCAAGGACAATCAAACTAAAGCGAAAAGATAAGATGGCCATTTCAGAAGCATCTTGGCTCACTGCTTATAAACTCAGACTTAAATATATTGAACAAACACATTGACCAGTTATTGGGCCTAAATCTTGTCCCTGTCCCCAGCCATGATTTTTTTTATTCATAGAACTTTATCATGTGACCAGATTCTACCACCATCCTGTCCTTTCCCTCACACAGATCTATATTCTGAACTGGTTTGCTTCTTTGTGTAGTGCTAGATCTATGCAATAGTTGTGCTGGACCTGTAAGGAAAAGAAATGTGTCTTTTGAATCCTGCCTTGGATCTGTACCAGCCATGTGACCATGGGCAAGTCCCTTAATTTAGCTGAACCTCAGTTTCCTCATCTGTCAGATGGAAGTGATAGAGGCACCTACGTCATTTATAAGGTTGTTGGAAGATTCCAATGACATGATGTCTAGAAAGTGCTTCGCAGACCTTTAGATCACCATCTAAATGTCAGTTATTTTTGCACTTATGTAGTAGAAAGAGCATTGGACTGTTGGGATTCAGAAAAATTACTCTCAAATCCTAGTGCTAATACTGTGAAGGCAAGGAACAATTTATCTGAGCTTCAGTTTTCTCCTCTGTTAAATGCTTGTTGAATCCAGTGGGGATCACTAGTCTGCTTCCATGATTGAGAGGAACTCTTGCAGGGTTGCATGTGTGCATAAAGTTCTGTGTAAACCTGAAAGGTATACAGAAACATTGGCCTTGTACTGTTCTTTCTTTCTCCTGAAAGTTTTTTTTAATAGATTATATTTATACTATACATTAATGTGAATTAAAACATGATTTTAAGAGTGTTGCAATAGTTCCTCAGAGATAATTGTAGCCAGTCTGATATATAGAGAAGGCAAGATTGGAGCCACTGCTTTATGGCATGCCTTTCCCTTTTCATTTTCAGTTCCTTCTGACTTAGTAGTACATGGAGCTTCCAGTGTGCCAGACTGCATTCTGGGGAATGTTTGGAGCCCACAGGAGAGCCACTGATCTATAACCTCAGGGCTGTGTGTGAGTGTGTGCGTGTTTATGTATGTCCTTAGGGAAGGGGGGAAAACATACGAGTCATGGAATCATCAGTATCTCCTTCAGAGTATAAATCAGGTGGCTGAAAGTACAAAGACTTTTTGGATTTAAAAGCCTAAAGATTTTGTCTTTTTTCGTTATATTCTGTCTTATATTTGCACTCGAGTAGTTATAGCTATTTGTAACTGTGATTCTGCTGTTTTAAAGTGTTTGTCATCCTGGCTCATTCGTAATAAATTCTTAGCATGGGATCCAGTTTGTCTACTGATAATAGTGGCTTCTTCTTCCTATGATATCATGCTGTACTATCCAGATCCAGATCCCTGTCTCATCTCCACTCCTAAACCCAAATTGTTTTTTTCAAAGACGGTTCAATCTGAGAGCCTAAATTCATCAAATTCAGAGCTTGCAAGGAGCCTTAGAGGTCATTGAGTCCATCTTCTTCATCTTACAGCTGGGCAAACAACTGCCTTGAGAGATAGTGACCTCTTTATGGGCATATACGTAGGAAGCAAGAGAACAAGAATTTAAACCTCAGCCCCCAACATAGTTTCAACAGTCTGCTTCTTGAGAATCTAGCCAAGTAGACTCAGGAAGAGTGTTTTGAGGTGAATTTATTTATTTTACTCTTTCATTTTTCACTTAAAACAAAAAGACACATTTAGATTAGCAAAGTTTTCTCTTTTGTTATATCTTTGTAGGAATCTTGCATCATTTTGGCATCTGCTTGGGACACACATGATTGGAGGAGAGCCTGGCTTTCAGGTAGCTTTGTTGTGCTGAACGAAGACTTTTCTTAGAGCCAGCAAACAATAAACACCATGGGAACTCCATCTTTTAATCAATTGTGTAATGGTAAAGATTGTTTGCTGTGTATTATGCTTAGCAGAAACCCGCCTGATTCTTTCCAGTTTCCTCATCAAAGGTGCATTTAAATGTGGAGATTATTCTTATGAAAATTTTATGTGGATTGGAAATAGGTACTTGGGTCAGCAATCAGTAATGTTTTCTTAGTTGCCTTTAAAGAATACGTGAGATTTTTTTCTATGCATTTGGCTTCTTTTCTGCCTTCAAATATTTTGAGAATGGATTTCTCCATACCCTCACAGTTGGGTTATCCTCAGCACTGAACTCCTGTGTACACTTTTATTTTCATTTCATTCATTCAGCAAGCATTTATTAAGCACTTATTGTGGGCCAGACGGGGAATTCAAAAACAAAAAATGAGTCCGGACCTTCAAGGAACTCATATTCTTCTGCAGGGATAACAGATCTTCACAGATTTCTGTCTGTAGCTTTCTCTATTGAGAGAGAGAAATTTCCATGGGAAAAGGCTACATCTGAAACATTTTGGTATGTTCTTATTGTCATTTTCTTTGATAAAATTATTTATTGTTTCTATAATTTGTTCTTTGCCTCTTTCATTCTTAAGGATTATATTATTTAGCCTCCATTTAAGTCTGCATCATTTCTCCAGATTCCCCTTGTTCATTTTAATTTTTTTTCACTTTGGCCTGTAAAGGATGTCTAAAGTTTTTTCTTCATTTGCTTATGAGTGAGTTATATCTTAGCACATGGTCAGGTTTTATAAAGGTGCCATGCGTAGCTCAGAAATCATTATATTAATTCTTTTGACTCCCATTTAGTAATCTAGCATATTTAATTTTTCAAAACTTAATTTAGATCCTTGTCTTCTTATTCATTAGATTTTTCTAGATTTGAAAAGGGACTCATTGAAATCCCCAACAATTTTTGTTTTGTTGTCTGTTTCTTCTAATTAAATTGACTTTTCCTAGGAGAATTTAAATGCTCTGCCATTTGGTGCATGTATAGTTAGTATTGCAGTTGTTTCATAATCTATGATGCCTTTAAGTGAATTGTAACTTCTTTCCTGTTTATCTCTGTTTATCTTTGACTATATCTGTTTTCATTGTAGCCTTGTCTACTTTTGTGAATTCAGTAGTGATACTATAGATTCTATACCAACCCCTCATTTTTACTCTTTGTGACTGTGTTGTAAGTGTATTTCTTTTAAGTAACATGCTTTCACTTTCTTTTTTGTTTTGTGGGCTAGTTTGTTGCATTCATATTCATTGATTCTATTGTAGGTTTGTTTTACCCTCCCTGTTATATTCCTTTTTCTCTTTGTCCCTCAGTCCTTTCTTTATAAGGAAAAAGAAAGTGGGGAAAGAGAGTAAAATCAATACCAGTAATCTGAACTGTTTAATCTCAGTCTTTTCTCCCTTCACTCAGCCTAGACCCAGTAACCTGGGTCTTGTCCACATTTTTCTAGCTCCAAAATTTTAAACCCAGCTTGATGATGAAGTCTTTTAAAATTTATAAAGCACTTTGTATTTTGTCTCATTGGAGTCTTACAAAATCCTGTAATGTAAGTGCTTTAGGTATTCATTATTTCCATTTTACAGGTGAAAAACCAGAGACTTAAAGAATGGAAGAGATTTGCTCAAGCTCACATAGCTAATTAGGTGTTAGTGGTGGAATTCAACTCCAAATCTTCTTGATTCTAAGCATAGTGCTCTTTTCACCTTGCCAAGCAGTGGATCACTATTTGTTTGCTTTTAGGTGAGACTGGATGCTAGCCACACACAGAAGATAACCTTGCTTTTCCTTCCCTTGAACATCTTCCTACCATCTAATTCCTGCTCCCCCAAGCTGGAATGGAAACCCATCCCCTTTTTTGTTCTCTTCTCAGGAGATTCTAAGTGGATGGAAACCTAGCTGTTTGTATCATTTTATACCCTGCAAGATACTTCTGTACCTAACTATTGGGTTTTCCCTGTCCTCTAAGATAAGATGGATGCTCAGAGATTGACTTTTTAGTTTAGTATTTTTTATAATAGCTTTATTTTTTAAAATACATGAAAAATAGTATTAAACATTCATTCTTTTTTTTTAGAATGCCACTTGTGATTTTATTTTATTTATTTTTTCTATTTTTTAATTTTATTATAGCTTTTTATTTACAAAACATATGCATGGGTAATTTTTCAACACTGACCCTTGCAAAACTTTCTGTTCCAAATTTTCCCCTCCTTCCCCCCAATCAACATTCACTCTTGCAAAAACCTTGCATTCCATATTTTTCTCCCTCCTCTCCCTAAACAGCAAGTAATCCAGTATAGGTTAAACAAGTCCAATTCTTCTAAACATATTTTCACATTTATCGTGCTGCACAAGGAAAATCAGATCAAAAAAGAAACAAAAAATGAGAGAAAAAATAAGCAAGCAAACGACAACAACAAAAAAGATGAAAATATTATGTTGTGATTCACATTCAGTCCACACAGTCTTCTCTCTGAATGTGGAGGGCTCTCTCCATCAAAAGTCTATTGGAATTGGCCTGAATTACTTCATTGCTGAAAATAGCTATGTCCATCAGAGTTGATCATGACATAATCTTGTTGCTGTGTACAATGTTCTTTTGGCTCTACTTCAGTTCATGTAAGTCTCTCCAGGCCTCTCTGAAATCATCTTGTTGGTCATTTCTTATAGGACAATATTCCATGACATTCATATACCATAATTTACCCAACCATTGTCCAATTGATGGGCATCCACTCAGGTTCCAGTTTCTAGCCACTACAAAAAGGGCTGCCACAAACATTTTTGCACTTGTGAGTGCCATTTCCTCCTTTAAGTCTCTTTGGCATATAAGCCCACTAGAAACACTGCTGGATCAAAGGGTATGCACAGTTTGCTAGCCCTTTGAGCAAATTATTCTCCAGAATGGTTGGATCAGTTCGCAACTCCACCAACAATGTATTGGTGTCCCAGGTTTCCCACATCCCCTCCAACATTCATCATTATCTTTTCCTGTCATCTTAGCCAATCTGTGAGATGTGTAGTGGTACCTCAGAGTTGTCTTAGTTTGCATTTCTCTAACCAATAGTGATTTAGAGCATTTTTTTTTCATATGGCTAGAAATGGCTTTAATTTCTTCATCTGAAAATTGCCTGTTTATATCCTTCGGCCATTTATCAATTGGAGAACGGCTTGTATTCTTATCAATTTGTGTCAATTCTCTATGTATTTTAGAAATGGAGATCTTTATCAGAATCCTTGGATATAAATTTTTTCCCCCAGTTTTCTGGTTCCCTTCTAATCTTGACTGCAGTGATTTTGTATAAAACCTTTTTAGTTTAATGTAATCAAAATTATCCCTTTTACATTTCATAATGTTCCTTAGTTCTTTGGCCATTAATTCCTTTCTTCTCCACAGATCTGAGAGGTAGACTATCCCTTGTTCTCCTAATTTGCATATAGTAAGGGTGACCTTTACATTTAAATCGTGAACCCATTTCAGTCTTATTTTGGTATAGTGTGTTAAGTTTGGTCAATGCCTAGTTTCTGCCATGCTATTTCCAATTTCCCCAGCAATTTTTATCAAATAGTGAGTTCTTATCTCAGAAGCTGGAGTTTTGGGATTTATCAAACACTAGATTTTATTTAGTATTTCTTTTCCCCCCTGATACTTTCATTTTATTGAGATTGAAGGCAATTATTTTTGAGAAATATCTGATTTAAGCCACATCATAAAACACTCTGTTGACACTTTTGGACTAAAGTTGAGATAACTTTTTAGTTTTAAATGATCAAATTTAAGAACTATTTTTCTTGGTAGGGAGGACTAGATTTGTGATTTCATCTCTGTAATGGATTCCCTGTAAAGAAATTTCCCCTACCAATGCAGACCACTACCTGTTAGCTATTCTGTACAGTTCTAGAGCTCAGGGATGGGGGCAGGTAGTTCTAAGAATTTAAGTTACTACCCCAAATTCACAGAGTCAATATATAGTTTAGTATTTCTTAAAGTGAATCTTAGAAAAATGAAGTGATTGCTCATAGTCACCCAGCTAAGATGAGAATGTAGAGATTTTTGACTCCTCCTCTGCCCAGCACTCTCTTTGTAACACTATCACTTTTCACAGAGAGACTTTTTTTGGTACTTGAAATATTAAATATTCTCTCAACATTTTCTTCTTCAAATCCATTTTCTCTTGAAGACTGTCAATTTATTTTGTCTTACACAAACTGAAAACCCATGATGCTATTTTAAGTCTGGGTTCCTAAAACCTGTGCTGATAGAGTCCAGATTTCATGGCATTCTGACAAGGGAGAACGCTAGGAAGCCTAGAGAGTAAACTGTTTGTTGGCTGAGGGCCAGCAAAAGGTTGGAGATGCCCAGCTTGCAGAGGCTGGCTATCAGACGATGGTCCCCTACTGGTGAGGGAGATGGGTTGGGGAGGTTCATGAAGACCAGAGTTGAAGGAATGGCAGGAGTATCCATATCACTGAAAGCACGACCGTATTTAAGTAAGTATAACTCAAGTAAGTAGAGTGTTTTCTAATCAACATAATAGTACTTAAAAATAAAAATTCTGCCAAGATCCATTTTAACCTATTTTGATTTTGACTATACTAGCTAATTAGTCCCTAGAAAGTTAAAATCACTGTAATCTGGCTCCAATTTTATATAAAATTAGACAATTACAGGTCTCCAACTAGTCTAACACTTGTATAAATTAAATTTTATGTATGTGTGTATAACTGAACAATTGTAGATACTTTGTGTTTCTATCAGAACATTTGTATTTCCAGGAACCTTATTTTTTAATGGAAATTTAAGCTAAATGTTGTTGAAAATCCATAGGATGTCTCTCTTTTGAAATAATTTTATGTTCCCTGTAAAGCTTCAAGCTTTTACCTGTTGATTGGGCGGTGTACCAAATTATAGAAAAAAGCAATTAAGTAAATTGATGTAAACTGGTTAGAAAAGTGATTATTTTTTATACTTAATAGCCTCGATGGCCCCACAACTGCAAATGATGATGCTGGGGTCTGTGGAAATTATGTCTCTTACATTCTTTTTATTTATTATATTATAAATGTAATCTTGATGCTTAAGGATGGAAATGTGGTAAGTGGTGTTACAGTGTTTGGATGGCTAGTAACTTCCTTTGATACCAAAATTGCTTTTCTTGATTGTATTTTTGTGACTTATCTTGTCCAAAGGTATCATTTCACCACTTGTTCGTTTCATGGCTACGCATGGGCTTTTTGTGCCCTAAACTTAGAAAGCTGGACAAGTTGATGCTGAAGGGGAATTGTTTCTAAAGTCCCGAATAAGGATTTTACCTTTAGGTGCTTGGCTTTCAGCACAGTACTCCCATAAATCTGAGCTTACATTTTCCACACAAATCTAATGAAGCCTGTTGTACCTACAACATTTGAATTGTTTCTATTCTTGTCATTGGTGAGACCCCAGAGGTTCTTTTCAAGAAAGGAAAAGGATAAAATGTGATCAGAGAAATGTGAAGTCTAGGAATTTAAAACTATCTTATGGTTTGGAGGATGTACCTTTTAGATCAAGTTTAACTCACTCATTTTACAGAAGAGGAAACTGAGGCCCCCCAGAGGGCAGCTAAGTAGTCCATTTGTCCAACCTTTAAGCCTGGTTCTCTGCATACTGGATTAAGTGTCCTTTACCACTCAAAGCAGCTGCTTCTCACATGGCATATTAACAACATATTTATGAATTTAATTCTTGGCAAATGCTTAGCACTTACTTGGCATGTCAAAGATTTTTTGGGGAGGAGAGAATGTTTCCCAGAAGCACCTTATTTTTGAACAACACTAATAATAATTCTAGCCAGCATGTAAGTAACATGTTTTACATGTTTTACAATCTTGTGAGGTAGGCAAGGCAACTGATCTACATCTTAGAGATGAGAGGATTGATGACTATTTTTTTAGGTACTATAAACTTCATTAATCTAATATGTATCAGTGATATCTGCATTCTGGCCTTCAAAGATGTTCCCCTTTTGGCTTGAAAGAGGTAACATGACTCAGGAGGTTGTTGGACTTCATCTTCAAGGATTTTTCCAACGTGGATTATGTGATCCTGTGACTGGCTTGTTCAGTTATGGAGTGAAGCTTGGAGCTCAATCTTGTTCTCGGGCTCAATTTTCTTTCCTCTTTGTCAAGCTATATTTAGGTCCCTGAATATTGAGAGACCACCAAATTGATTTTTTTTCAGTTATTACTGAATATTAATTATTACTCCTGTTGCTTTGGCAGTGTCTGGGAAATTGAATTAGAATCAATGAATGATTCTTATTTGTGAGGACAAATTGTTAGAAAACAGGCATGTGCCCATTTCCTAAGCTCTCAAGGGGGTTGTTTAATATTATTATTTACTATAAATACCACTAAGAGCTACTTTTTTCTACTGGCTTGTTTTTCATTCCTCTATTATTGGAAGAGTTGACTAACTTCTGTGGAAATGGCCTTAGATCCTTTTACTTTTTAACATTATCTAAGCATCTTGTCTATAATAATTTGGGTGGTGAAAGAGAGCACTGCACACATTTGGTTTGCATGTGATTAAAATAATAGTGATGAGTCTTGGTGACACATTTTGATTTGGGAGCCTGTCATCTGTAAATCATTGAAGAGCTCTGCTTCTCCTGCAGGTGGCCCCAGAAGAATTCAAGACTAGTGTTGGCCGTGTGAACAGCTGCTTACAAAAGAACCTCCCAGTCAGCGTCAAGTGGCTGCTTTGTGGCTGCCTGTGTTGCTGCTGCACCCTGGGGTGCAGCCTGTGGCCTGTGGTTTGTCTTAACAAAAGAGTGAGTACAACATGTTAAAGCACAGGGGCTACCTTTGGGTTACGTTTTGCCCTTCATGATAAGCCCAAAGGGAATAAGCAAAATAGTCATTCCTTTGTGGTTTCCCTAAAGCACTCAATCTGAGACTGAGGATGGATTCTGTGAGTTATTAGTCTCTGAGGAGGGTGTGTGTGTGTGTGTGTGTGTGTGTGTGTGTGTGTGTGTGTGTGTGTGTTTTCAAATGTAGGATGAAGATTATTCAAAACAAAGTCAATAAAAATTTTCAGGTTTCTCTTATGTGTTGGGCATCGGGGATCCAAAGACAAATGAACTAGTTTCTGCCTTCAGGGAGATTCCAGTCTACTAGGGCATGTCATATATTCACAGAAACGTAATTATAAGGATCCCAAGGGGAAGAGAACACTATCATATGGGAGCCATTGGGCAAGGCCTTCCTTAGGAAGTAGTGCCTGAGTTGATCCTTGAGGTAGAGGCAAGGAGTGAATGCACTCCAGAAATGAAGGATAATGTGTGCCATGGTGGAAGAATGGACTGTGACCTGAGGCTGTGAAAGAGGAATAATAGGAAAGTAGTCATTCAAGGTATGTTGGAGTCAGATGGTAGAAGGTTTGAAATGTTAAATTAAAGAGTTGTTAATCCTAATAACAACCAAAGAAGTTTAGACTTCTAAGAGTCCTTAGAGATCAAATACTCCTATCCCCATCCCTTTTTCCAGATGAAAAAATGGAGTCCCAGAGGGCAGATGACTTGGCCATAATCATACAGATGGTAAATTGTTAAGGGGCAGGTCAATTCTCCGAGAACCTCCACAGCTGTGGATCATAACATCTGAAGGAGATGCAGGGCAGCTTTTGCTGACACAGGTGTTGCCGACTGGGAATGAGATAAATTGGAGGCAGAGAGAAGAAGAGGGAGGTCAGACAACGCCACGGCCTCTCAGTCAGAGAAGTCAGAGAACAGCAACTGCCTCTCAGTCTCCCTGTATCATCCCCTCACAAGAGAAGATCCATTCTGCAGGTCTGGGTTGGATCTCCAGCAGCCACTGTCAGGTGGCTCCCGTGTATTCCAACAATAAATGGCTAGAAATTGTAGTCGAATTCCTTGATTGATTTCTGGTTTGCTGAATTCAGTCCATTCTGACTTCTGAAAGTTGGGAAATATGTACCCTTCCCAGGTCTGCGATTCCTCTGGTGCTCTGCATGATGGTTCCTAGATCCCTGAAAATGGTTTTAGGGCAGCAAGGTGCTGCAGTGGATAGAGTGCTGGGCCCAGAATCAAGAAAAACTCTTTGTGAGTTCTAGTCTGCCCTCAAATACATAGTAGCTGTGTGACCCTGTTTGCCTCCGTTTCCTTATCTGTAAAATAAGCTGGAGAAGGAAATGCCAAATCCCTGCAGTATCTTTGCCAATAAAGTCCCATACAGATTCAAGAAAAGTCAGGCATAACTAAAATGACTGAGCAGAGACAGAGATCAGCCATGTTACATCCTCTGGTTCTTTCAGTACTCAGGGCCGCACTCCCGTTGCTGACGGGAATATAAGGGAAATGTTTGTTTCTTCTTTTGTGATGTGTCTTGGCCTTCACTTCTTGACTGGTCATTGTTTTCCTGTTCTTTCCAATCCAAGAATCATTCTTGC
Source organism: Antechinus flavipes (assembly GCF_016432865.1). Classification (NCBI taxonomy): domain Eukaryota; kingdom Metazoa; phylum Chordata; class Mammalia; order Dasyuromorphia; family Dasyuridae; genus Antechinus; species Antechinus flavipes. Next base: position 11,459,070 of record NC_067404.1, read on the forward strand.
CAGAGAAAACAGTGTTCACATAAGAATGGAGCAGCTCCTGACTTTAGTTAGTCCTTGCCCTGCTCAGAGGCCACTGTCTTCCATAGACAGTAGGGGATGTCATCAGCATAGGGAGGCAGCTTGGCCCTTTCTCTGCCATTTAGAGTCTTAGAGCATTGCCTAGTGCCCTGTGAACTCACTTAACCAGTGTGTGTCCAAAGAGGGACTTGTACCGAGACGTTCATTATCTTGAGGCCAGCTAGGCCATGCCTCCTTGTACCATCATGTGTTCCCTCATGATTTGCCAGGAGCAGATAGTGAGAAACATTTGTTTTACAAAACCTTGGAGGCTCACTCATGTTCTGGCTGCTCACTTCAGGAAGAGAGATCTCCCTCTGATGGTCACCAGGCACCTGGCTTCATTCTTTCTCCCCTGGTCTTTTGTGGGTGAGCTTTCCTTGAAGGACAAGCAGCTGCTTCCTCCAGATTCTTCCTTCATTTGCCGGTCTCCCGGTGTACTGTACACCTCCTTCCCGCCTTATCTGTGTCATACTCTTACCCTCCAGCCTTTGGTCCCAGGGCATAGTTCCTCTCTGCCTCTTCAGAGACCGTTTGTTTTCACTTTGTAGCTCTTTAGTTTCTTAAAAGAATATTTCATTGTTCCTGAGATGAGGACGCTCATCACAATTCCTAAGCTGTGGTGTAAGAACAAGGTACTGATTCTCTGGGGTTTACTGTAAGCTTTGTACTCTGTGCTTTGTACCCATAACAGTCTAAGTTAAACCTGCTTGGGCCTTCTCTCTTCACATAATGTCATAATGCTTGAATTTAAGTCCTTAGTGATTTAAAATAGAAAGGATCTACTGCTTCTGCTCATTAACATGTGTACGTTTTTGTGTGTTGTCACTAAGATTGTATTAAGGACACAACACCCTTTAATATGTGGCTCCTGCTCAAAGTCTCCAATTAGCTTTCTTGACCAGCAGCAAGTCTCAGTGGGCTCTTTGCAAAAATCTCCAATCCAAGGCAGGAGGACTCAGTAGAAAGGGCACAGGTTTGGGAGTCTGAGAATCCTGGCTTCCCCATGGCCTGCATGGCTGACATTCTAAGTCAAGTGGTCTCTCTGAACCTTAGGGTCCTTATCTGTCCTATGTGGAGCAGGGACTGCATGGTCTCTAATGCAGGGTCTTTCAAGCTCTCAGCCAATTAGCCTGGAATTATTGCCTGAACTCAGAAATTTTAGATTATTTAAAATAATTGTGATGACAGATCTATTTCTAGACCTTATCACATATTGTCTGTTTTTAACTTGTCTTCATTGATCATGAGTAAAGGAGAGGGAGGGATAAAAGAAGGAAGTGAAAATAATTATTTCACACAGAGTGAAATAAAGGGAGAGGGAGGAAGAGGAGAGAGAGAGAAGGGAAAGTGAGAATGGAGAGAATGAAACAGGGAGAGGGGACACAGAGACAAAAAATGCAGATGGAGGAAATTGACCCTTAAAGTATAGACAGGCTGATCTCCCTCTGGTTATGTCTGCATTTTTAAAGTTTAAAAAGAAAGAAGAAAAACCCAAGCTATACAGAAACAAAACATTTTACTGAATGGATAACCATGGAGTCCCCACCTGAATTTCAGTCTTTGAAATAAGAAAAAATAGTTCTGCCTGGTGTTAAAGGCAGTCATGCCATGGTGTGGCTCTCCAATCACACCTTAGCATGTTTTCTGGGGAGAGAGAGTCAAAGAGAAGCTAGTGCCATTAACCTTTTGTACTGAGGACAAGCGGCCTAATGCAACGATAGAGAGATATAGCCTAGGGATTCAGTCACCAAGTACTTAATGAGCACCGACTGTGCTGGCTAAGAAGGAAACAGTTTTTCTTATGTTTATGTTCATGTGTGTGTGTGTCAGTATGTGTATGTATGTATGTGTGTGTATATTCATGTATATGTATGTAATTGATATCAGTATCCATATAGCTTAAGTGTAAAGTTAATAAATGCATGTGTAACTCCACACATATGCAGCTATGAACAGAGACTTATGAATCCAAGGCAGTTTGGGAGGGAGGACATTGAAAAATTGGAAGATTCCAGAACGACCAGACAGAAGATGGCACCTAAGCAACAAGTAAGGATTGGAGGGAGTACGTGGAGAAAGAAGGCCAGACTGGGGGTAGGGCCAGGAGGTTGAGAGGGGGAAAAATGATCAGGGAGGCCAATTCCTCTCCCACAGGTTTTTTCATTCTCCCTGCTCTTGGCAGCTGCCTGCCTTCTAATGAAGCTGACCATCTGTGCTGGTGGAGGGAATTTCCACATCCAAGTTCTCTTACAAGTTGTAAACCAAAACCACAGCCAATGTCTGTCATCCTAGTTTCCTTAGACAGCCTTTCTCAGCCGTTTCCCCCATTCCTGGGGTAGCTCCATGAGATTCCTCTTCATTATTAGTCTCAATATCCCCCAGCTTGGAGCATAGTGCCCTGCACATAAAAACTGGCTGTTCGGCACCTGAAGGAAGGATAGAATAATCATCTATCCCTTTGCTGGGCCCCAAACTATAATTAGCATTTGTATAGCATACCAAGAGCCAGATACTTTTCACGTAACCCCGCCTGGCATGGTCTTGTCATTGAGTCATTTCAGTTACGTTCGACTCTTTGTTACTCCATTTGAGGTTTTCTTGGCAAAGATACTGGAGTGATTTACTATTTCCTTTTCCAGCTCATTTTACAGAGGAAGAAACTGAGGCATACAGGGTGAAGTGACTTGTGCAGGATCACAGAGGTCCCAAAGGTCAGATTTGAACTCAGAAAAATCAGTCTTCCTAATTCCAGGTCTAGCCCTCTATCCACTGTGTCACCTAGCTGCCCCTCAGACAGGTCACCAAATTGCTAAGTTTCAGGGTTGTCATTGATAACCAGGCCTTCTGCCTTTTGGGATTGTTCCATGTCACCATTAACTATGAATCTCACATGTGCTGATTGCCAGCGAGATTGCCTTTGGGAGATTCCAGTACCCACGCACAGTTAGCACAGACCTGCCTTTGTCACTTGGAACCCTCTCACCGGTTTAGGTTGGAAAAGATGGCCATGGGCAGACTGAATCCTTCTCTGCCCAGTGCCTGGCTGGAGTTGGTGTTCCTCTGACAGAGGAAGTGAGCCAGGGTATTTGGAGCTTCAGAGAAAGGAATTTGGAGGGTTAGGACTTCATATACTCTGGACATTTGGATGTCAGAACCAGCTCACGTATGCCGTCAGAAACCTTGGGACATGGGTTAGAAGTCACTTTACTGCCCAGATTCTCTTTTTATTCATCTGTGACTTTGTAAATGAATTAGAAAATTATTTCTTTCAAGATTTCAGGGTCTGTTAACATATTCATTTAACTAGTATTTATTAAGCACCTGCCCTGTGCCAAACTTAGATAGCCCCTCGTTTTCAAAAAACTTCCATTCTCCTAGACACATATAAATCAGTATAAAGCTGATACCAAGTCATATTAGTGGACAAATGACTCACCACTGAGGGCTCAAGAAAGGCCTGAAGGAAATGATGCTGTGGCTGAGCTAGAAAGTGGCTTGTGAGGGGCTCTTAAGGAAGGGATGGCACACAGTAGAGACTGGTGTGGCTGGGGCTGAGTACTACTGGAATGCAATTGATAGGAAATTAGGAAAAAAATTATTGGCAGTGAAAGTGGAAAGGGCAGTTTGGAGTTTATGCTGGAGACAGCAAGACATTTCTCTAGCTTCTTGAGTAGGGGAATGACACAGTCAAACATCTGCTTCAGATGTAGCACTTTGGGAGCTAGGTGGAAGGCAGATTGGAGAGGGGAAGGTGTTAGTAGAGGGAGACTAATGAAGAAAATACTGCAGCAGTCCAGATGAGAAGGAAGGAAGGAAGACCTGAACAGGGATGACTGTGATATGAATGGGTGTAGATAATATTGTGAAAGTCAAATGACTAAGATGATAACTGATTGGCTGAGGTGAGACTATGAGATGAGTTGAGGAGTCAAGGACGATTCTTAGATTACACACCTGGGCTGTGTACAATACCTTGGGCTGGAAGAAGGGTGGTACCCTAGATAAATAGGGAAGTCTGTACACATTGAGTTTGAGATGCCTTACGGGACATCCATTTGTAACTCACTGATGGTTGGTAATAGGAGACTGGAGTTCAGGTCAGAAACTAGGACTAAATATATAGATTTTGGGAATCATCTACAGTAGGCATAATTATTGAACCCTCAGGGACTCTGTGAAATCATCAAGAGACGGGATGTAGAGGAAGAAAAGAGAGCCTAGAAGAGAGTCTTGAGGAATGTCTGCAGTTAGTGGGCAGGAGGAAGAGGATGGCATTACAGCAAAGGAGACTAACTAAGAAGGGATGACCGGTAAAGGAGGAGACATGAGAAAAGGGACACTGGAAACCACCTCCCTTTGAAAACAAAGAGAGTATTCCCGTGGAAGGGATAGTCTATGATGTGGAATGCTGCTGAGAGGCCCTGAAGGATGAAGACTAAGAAAAGACCATCAGGTTTAGCAATGAAAATATCCTTGGAGAGAACGGTTGGATGATGAGGTCAGAAGCCAGAATGTAGGCAATTTAAGGGAGTAAAAGAAGAAGTGTGATGTTTGTTCTCGAGGAGAGGCAAACTTGAGAGGATGAGAGGTTCAAGTGAAGGGTTGGGATGACCTGAGTATGTCTGTAGGCAATGGAAGGGAGCCATGAGTGTAGGGAATGATGTCAGGGTCTTTGGAGACACTAAGCCTGTTTAGTACAGAGGGCATTCTTTGTCAAGTACAGGTTGAACTAGATGGCCCCAGAGGCTCCTTCCCAACTTGGAGCTTCCATGACACTTTTTTTAATTGTAGTACTTGCCAAATCTCCATTTTCCTATTTAGAAATTAAGTGAATACTCCATCCCTCACAAACCATGCCTTCCATCATTCCTGTCTTTCTCACTATTAGTTTCCCCATGGCTGTGTTTTACCCACTCCTTTCCACAGCGATCGTTTGGCATCACAGCCTTGGCCCCATGCTCCCTCTCAGGAAAAAGCCCTTCTGGAGGGAAGTTGTTTAGTGCGTCACACTAGGTACCCATTAGGGATGCGGTCATGTTCACAGATGCACAGATAATCATCTCGGATCTGTTCTTTTGTAAAGGCTTGTTTGTCAAGTTTGTTAACACTTGGTTAAGTTTTTATGATTGCCTCCAGAACTAAGTGAGTACATTTGAGTTCTTGATTGACTCATTTGGATACATTTCTTTTTGAGAAGGAAGCACAAAGTTCTTTTCTGTAAATATTCTCTTCCTGAAACTTGACCCAGTGGCACCAAATACTTTAGCCTGTGTAAGAGTTGTCATTTTTTCTGTTTAGAAATTATGGAAGGGAGAAGGGATGACGGAATGAAAGGAGTAATGGGTTCTTATAGATAGGTAGAAAACATTAAATAATACAACTTTCTAGTTAAGTTAAAATGTATGTAAACCATATTCTAACTATTGGCTCTTTTTTCCTCCCTCTCCCTCCTCCCATAGACAAGAAGATCAATTCAGAAGTTATTAGAATGGGAAAATAACAGATTATACCACAAGGTAAGAAATGTTGAATGGGATTTTTAGCCAAAGCATCATGTTCCTATAAACCCTGACTATTTCTACTCTAAGCTTTTGGTAAATAGAAATTTGTTTGTATAGGACTTATAATTTAATTGCACTGACTTTGCCTTATGTTTTGCAAAATCATCACTTCTGTTGATAGTTACTTGTAAATAGCAGTCATTTCTGCTTTGACCAGAAACCCTGAGGGTCTTCCCCTTCCAAATCCATTCATTCATTTAGATTTTTTTTGGACTAGGTGAAAGAGGATATTCTTCGCCTCAATTGTTACCTAGCCTTAACCACTGAATGGGTGCGGCCTCAGTCAAACCGAGACCTATTGAAGACCTTAGTTTGAAAAAGTCCAAGGTCTTCCATTTCATCCGGGGCCATCTCTAGTAGTTCTTATCTATATCTGGGTCACTGGACCCAGATGGCTCTGGAGGGGAAAGTGAGGCAGGTGACTTGCACCACCTTCTCTCACTGAAATCTATTTCACTTGCGTGTCATGGCATCACCTCCTTGATGTTATCATCTTCTTCAAGAACAAAGGACAGACAACAACAATCCACATGCCCTTTTGCATAGTGAAAAATATGGTGTCCTGTGGTTTCCAGAATGTAAACCCGTTCTTACTGTATTGCCAAGCATTCTGTATAGAATTTCAGAGCTTTAAGTGCAAAGAGCAGTTAAGACATAATACCTATTCTCATGAAGCTTAGAGTCTAGTAGAGGAATAAAACCTCTACTAGAGGTATTAAAATGGCCAAGTGCATTAGAGAAGTACAAAAGTAAGTGTTGTGGGACAGTTGAGGGTGGTCGTTATCTACATGAGAGAATTAGGGAAGTTTCCTCTCTTCCCCCCAAGTGTCTTACTCTAGATCTGTCCATCCTTCCACTGTCTTCTCTGGGATGCCTGCCTTAATAAATTTGCTTTCATCTTAAACCTTTTTCTTTCTCACTCCTTCTATCTTATGGTACTCACAAATACCTAGCTTTTTTCTGATGATGTTTGATCGCTGGCCACCCTTTACAGTATTTAACATGCCCCTCCCCTTCTCCCTCAGACTCTGTGATGAAACCCACGGTTATGGGTTCTTGCTTCTCTTGACACCTACCACTCTCCACAAGTACAGTTTGGCGTGTTTACCTCTTTTGATGTTCATGACATTCAAATTTCTTTTCCAGTCCAAGTCCTTGTGACCATTATCTGTCAACCCCTAGGACTTTCATCTTCCTGCTTCAATAAGTTTAGTTGCCTGCTCTTTGGTCTTCTCAAACTCCTACCCTTATACTGAATACTCAGTGTATGGATTATGGTAAACTCAGACATCTCTATTTTCCTGTTCCTCAGTCAGCTCAATTCCCATTGTCTGTTCTTCGTAGCTTCCTCATCTCCACTTAGGGTGGTATTGCCATCACTCCCAAGTATTTTGCTTCTGTGTTCATAAACTCAGAAGTTCCCTTCTTTGACTGTGATCTCTTGTCATTGCATCTTTTAGCCTCTGTTCTTTGTCCTCACCATGACCTCCCATCATTCCTCCCCTCAGTCTTTCCTGGGTCATCATCCCAGAACTGGTTATATACTCTTCTCTCTTTCCTCTCTTGACTTGGTAAATTCAGTTCCACTTTACAATATCCTCTACACTTGAATTTCTTTCTTCCTTGTCCTGTTGCTGGTCATGTCTACCCAAACCCCAAAATTGGATTATTCCTAACATCTACCTCCTTCATTTCTATTTATACGCTTGCTAGTAGAGCTGGAGAATATTGCAAATCTATGCTGACTGTGTCCATTACATATTTTTTAAAAATATTATGATAATAGTATTTCATGATAATTGGTTTCCTTTGTAATTTAAATACATCATTCTGTAAATAGATCCCTAGATTTCACCAGATAGGATCTGTGACATAAAAATGGTGATGCAGAGCTGCTAAGTGTTTAAGATTGGTTTTGAACTCAGGTTTTCCTGACTCCAGGCCCAGCTTTCTGTCCACATCTATATTTAGCCCTATTCTCTTCCCTGAGCTCTGCTCGAGTCACCAGTTGCTACCCCACATAGCCAGTCTGTTTTCAATCTTGTTCCTAGAGTCACAGCTTTTTTTCTTTTCACTCATAAAGTGATCATTGGGGCATGCTCTCATCACCTTATACTAGTTGATTGCAGTAGCCTCACTCTCTTCCTGCCTCAGATTTCTTCCATTCCATTTCATCTTACCCTCAACTTTTCCAAATTGTTTCCCCCATTAGAATGTCATCAGCCTCATCTGGAGTATTTCAGTAATCCTCATAATTGCATTTCCTAATTCAGGTTTCTTTCCATTCTGCTTCACTGAGCTGCCAAAGTGATTTTCTATAAAGTCTGGACTAGCTCCTGGAGGCCTCAGGATCAGCCAGATTCAGGATAAGTAAAAGTCCTTGGTCTTTAGGGGGAGAAGGGAAAGAAGCAGGCAAACTGCCAGGAGTTTAGCCAAAGATCTCTTCTCGATTCTGGAGTCCAGTATCTCCGCCTTTCTTCTTCTTGTCCTGTTGCCAAGTGACTCTGGCTTGTCTCACCCCACCCTCTAATCCTTGCCTATGATTCTCTTAAGATCAAACATTGAGTAAGCACCAGTGGTGAGAAGAGCCATTTTTCCAAACATATGCTAATAGTCATTGTCTCATATCGAATAGGTAATTAGCCTTAAGTGCTTGGTTGTCAGATTCAAGTACACCTTTTCATAGTTTCAGCCCTTTACATCTCCCGCTTTCTTTTGTTTTAGAATACAGGTGTCATGCCATCCCTGACTTCTCAGGGAGGTGAAAATCCCAAAAAGGAGGTGATCATGCCCCCCGCCCCCCGCCCCGACTTCTCAGGAAGAGAGATGAAAAGCACCAAAGGGAAGTGGGGAGTCAAGCCAGATATTGTTAATGGGTTTCTGGACTGAAGGGTCTTACTAGAAACAGATATGCACAAACCCATCAGCAGGGGAGGTATTACACAAGCATATAGCAATAAAGCACCGGCTAGCAGTGATGCCTCTCCCTACAGCCCGTGCGGGCTCAGTGTGGTGTAACAAACATGAATTATACATGCAAGTAGAGATATAACAAACAATATGAATCAACATGGTGTTGTAAAAGATTTCCAGACATCTTAGAAGGGGAGGGTATGTAAAAAACAATCACACATATGCCTCCTTCAGCAGCCAAGAGATAGTCCAAAACCGTATTGTCCATTACTTCACATGCCAGGGAATCCAGTGATCCCTGGAAGTTTTTGAAGTCCAGCAACAGTCTTATTATGTGTTAGGGAATGATTCTTGCAGATTTTGACGTCTTGCAACAGTCTCATCATGTCTCTCAGGGAATCCAATGATTCCTGAGGGTTTTCAAGTCTTATAACAATCTTATCATGTCTCGGGGATTCCAATGATTCCTGAAGGTTTTGAAGTCCTGCATCAGCCTCATTAACAATTTTTGATGTCCATGAGTCAAACGCCATAACTGCCATGCTCTTTCAGTGGTGGACACAGTCAGCAACGGAACCACCTGATGTTTCTTGGGTCGTCTCCTTCATTTCAAGGTTCTGCTCCGTCTCTCTCTGATGGACAAGGCGAATACGGCTCATTGGCACCCATCTGATTCCTTCTCCACCTGTAGAGATACAACCAAACCTTCTCCCCCAAGTAGTTATCCTATCTGGTCCCTTCCATTCACCATTTTCTGCATCTTTCCACATCACCTGGTGATTATCTAAAGGTAGTGGAGATGCTCGCACTGGACACTGCCCTTCTGGTGGGTTATAAAATCTGTTTGTCAGAGCCAGTGCATCTTTGTCAAAAATCAAGAAGTTATTTGTATAAAGAGCTAAATTTAGAAGTTCTCTAGGGTTACCTGTGGCTCCCCCTTTCTTTTGTTTTTGGAGGAGTGTATTGATGTCTCTGTTTCTCCTCTCTACTATTGCCTGTCCTTGAGGATGAAAGTGTATGCCAGCGATGTGTAAAATCTTATACTGTGCACAAAAGTGTGCGAAATGTTCGGAAGTATATGCAGGTCCATTATCTGTTTTTATTTCTTGTGGCACACCCATAATGGCGAAGGTTTGTATAAGGAATTCATTGACCACTCGGGCTGTCTTATTTTGCTGCTAGTATTGCAAAAGTAAATCCTGAAAAAGTGTCTACTACAACAGGGATAAAAGAAAGATGACCAAAAGATTTATAATGGGTCACATCCATTTGCCAGATTTCATTGGGTCTCAAACCACGAGGGTTCTTCCCTGGAGGCAGTGTAAGAGCGTGGAAGGAAGGCAAGCTGTACAGGCTTTTACTATGCTCCTAGCTTCCTCTTTTGTTATCCCAAATTGCAAATGTAAAGCTCGAGCAGCCTGATGATATTTAGAATGAGATTCTTGGGCTGCCTGAAATGAAAGAGTATTGGCCAACATGGCTAGAAGGCTATCTGCCGTTGAATTACCATCAAAAATAGGCCCTCAGTATGAGGAGTGTGAGTATATATAAGAGTATGAGGAGGACAGTAGAGGAAGGTAAGAAAAGGTAAGTCCATTATGAGAGTGGACATGCAAGATATATATATTAGAGGTTACAAATTTTATTTGGGCTGTGGCAATTCTTTTACCACACCTACTGAATAGGCCGAATCAGATATTATATTTATATCTCCTGGATAATAAGTAAGAGCTAGAATGAATGCATACAATTCATTCTGCTGAGTGGATTGAAAAGGAGTTCTGACTACTCTCTTTATAGTTAAGTCCTGAGAGTATACAGCACAAATATTATGTTTGGATGCATCTGTAAAGAGAGTTGGTCCTTTAAGAGGAACTTTAGAAACCTTTTCTTCAAGAATCCATCGCCAATTATGTAATAGCCGGATTATCTTTAATGGAGACCCATGTGTAAAATTTGGAGCCATGGCCAGTAAAATTTACCACTCTTGGGATGGTTTCACAGCATACGTTAATTTGTGCATTAGTATAAAAGGGTATATCTTGTCAGGTCTTATCCCAGATAATTGTACTGCTCTATTAATGGCCTTTAATAAAATTCTAGCCACAAGCACTGGCTAAGCAGTAAGGCTTTGTTCTGGTTGTGCCGGGAGGTTCACCCACTCTATCACACTGTCTCCTTGAGAAAGGACTGCTGTGGGTGCCTCTTGTGTCGCAAAAACTGATATTTCCAAGGGTTTTTGAGTGACTTTCAATCACATTGGATAAAGCCAGTTGAGCTTCTCTCAAAGCCTTTTCAGCTTCTTTTTAAAGCTGGCATGGTGAGTTTAAAGCTGTGTCTCCCCTTAAAATGTCATATAATGGTTGTAATTGATAGGTAGTCAAGCCTAACACTGGATGCATCCATTGGATATCTCCTATAAATTTCTGAAAGTCATTTAAAGTGTTTAGCTTCTCTGTTCTTAAGGACAGTTTTTGTACTGTAAGCACCTTAGGATATACTTCATATCCTAAATATTGAAAGGAAGTGTGTCTTTGGATTTTTTCTGGAGCTATGTACAATTTGTAGTATCTTAGTGTTTCCATGGTCTTTTGCAGACATGCTTCTAACATTTGTTCCTCAGGTGCACACCCCAATATATCATCCATGTAAATGTAATAACATTACTTTTGGAAATGCTTTTCTTATTGGAGTAAGAGCAGCAGCAACATACATTTGACACATAGTAGGGCAGTTTTTCATTCTCTGTGGCAAAATTGTCCATTCATATCTTTTATAAGGCTCAGCTAAGTTAATGCTGGGCACTGAAAAGGCAAATCTTTTCATATCCTCCTTATCCAGAGGGATAGAATAGAAACAATCCTTAATGTCTATAATTCAGAGAGGCTATTCTCTAGGCTAGTGGTCCTCAAACTTTTGTTCTCAGTATCTTCATGTTGTTAAAAAACTATCGAGGATCTCTTCAAAGAGTTTTTGTTCACATGGGTTATATTTGTAGCTATTTACTATATTAGAAATACAAAATGATTTTGAATTTGTTGACCCCCTGAAAGGGTTTCAGAGACCGCAACAATTCTTTGGACTACACTTTGAGGACCACTGCTTCTAGGCAATTGAATAGGAGCTGGATGTCCAGGCTGAAGAGTTCCCATAGTTTCCATCTGTTCATTTACTTTTCTTAAATCAGTCAACATCCTTCATTTTCCAGATTTCTTTCTTACAACAAATACTGGGGAATTCCAAGGACTTAGAGAAGGCTGTAAGTGTCCTTGTTCAAGTTGCTCCTGTACTATATCTAATAAGGCCCAAATTTTATTGCTACCTAAGGGCCACTGTTCTATCCACACTGGTGTATCAGTTTTCCATTGCATAGGAACTGGTGAAAGTGTTGGCAGGCCTTCAACAGCATCCCTGCCTAAAAAGCCAAGGTACTCATTTGTAATCCTAATTGTTGTAAAATGTCTCTTCTCCACAGATTGATGAGAATTTTTTCAACTATAAAAAAGAGTAAAAACTCCTGTTTTGCCTTCAAAAGTCCATCTCAAAGGGGCAGCACTAACGTCAGCTGCTATTGATCCTCCTATGCCAGACATGTAGGTGTCCGCCTTAATCTTTGGCCAGTGACTGGGCCAGTTGGCACCTCTAATGACTGTATGATCTGCACTTGTGTCTACCAATTCTTCTAGTGGTAAGCTATTTATATAGATAGTGAGCATAGGTCAGTCAGCTGTCACAGCTGCTGTCCAGTATATTCTTGGATTTGTTGCTTGGAATCAGAATCTGGACCACTATCACCAGATTGCTTATTAGGAGTCTGTATTAGTAAACCTGATGCTACTACTTCTCCTGGTAGATAAGTCACACATTGTCTACCTGTATTAGTGACTGGGGTATTATCTACACATCCCCCAGTTTCCCACATCATTGTATGGATGGGCACTGTTTTGTAAGTACTTTCAGGAGGTGAAATGGTCAAGCCTACTGTGCCTGGAGGCAAGGGATCCATAGGCTGGAGAGGAACAGATTTCATCTCTCCAGGGGGTATTTCAGTAGTCCCAGCTGCATACAACTCTTTTCTGCCCAATTGTAATCCCTTTCTCCCATCAGGTTGCTTCCTGGCTGATTGGTCATGTCTGGGTACTGAATGTCTAAAGACTCTCTGGGTGTGGCATCAGCTGCCATCATGCCCCAAGTAATTTTTGTTTTTGTCCCTGGGGTTAAACCCCCCCATCCCATTTCCCTGAATCAGTCTACATTCTGATGCCCAATGGAAGCCTCTGTTGCATTTTGGACATGGGGTATTGGATTGTTCTCCCACCCTGTTTTCTCACTCTGTCTCTATGCCAACAGATGCCCTACTTTACCATATTGAAAGCATTGACAAGTCTCTCTGGAAGTCCCTTGCCAAAAGGGACCCTGTCTTCCCATGTTGGGATCTTGGGAAGTCTGCATCATAGCCTGGCTATAAAAGGTATTTGTGCCCACTGGCATAACATCTTATGATCTCCTCTAAAGGAGCATCCTTGTGTAGTCCTAATATAATTCTTTTACAAACCTTATTAGCATTTTCTTTAGCAAGTTGCCTTATCATAATTTCTGTTGTTGCATTTTCACCAATAGTTCGTATGACACATGTCTGCAGACATCCCAGGAAACCAGCAAAGGGTTCATTTGGCCCTTGTGCTATTTTTGTAAAGGCTTCTCCTCTGTCCTGTTTACCTGGGATAAAGCCCCATGCTTTGATAGCAGCAGAAGCAATTTGTTCATATGCTGCTATGGGGTAATTAATCTGTGCTGAAGTGTCTGCATAAGAACCTACACCTGTTAGTTGGTCATAGGTGATTGGAGCATTAACTGCACTATGACTATTTTGTTTGGCTTATATCCTACAGAGCTCACTATATTCAGAAAGCCACAAGTTTTGTCCAGATTCTAAGCATGTCCTTGCTATAGATTTCCAGTCACTAGGGGTTAAGACTTCATAAGCCAAATTCTGTAATAACATCTTAACATAAAATGATGTAGCCCCATATGTAGTACAAGCCTTTTTCAGGTCTTTGAGGATTTCTAGACCAAAAGGAGCATATCTTCTCCTTTCTTGACCTGAAGAGTTAAGCTGTTCAATCACTGGATACATTTCTATTCTCAATCAGCTATATTTTGCCCTTCCTCTTTGGCTTTAAGTAGGGCCTTTTGCAATCTAGTCATATGAGGAGGTGATTGCCAAGGTGGGGAGGGAGGTGGTGATATCACTGCCCCTCCCACTACTCCTGCTCCCTCCATCCTGGAAGGTGAAGTTGATGGGAGTGGGGGTGGTCAAGGACCTGCTTTGGTGTAGGTGGAGTTAAAGCTGGGCTGTGAGAGTGAGAATCACCATGCCCTTCAAGTTCACTTAACTCCTCTTGCCCTCTGGCAATATTTCCATTAATCTCTCCTTTCTCTTCCTCTTTCTCCTCACACTTCCTGATCTGGCTGTTCTTAAAACTTTTCTTTTTTCTATAACTTGTGGGATTCTTTAAGGCAATTGTATTAAGTTGTATATATAGAATGTTTCCTTAGAAATTGAATCAGGACCATTATCATTGTAATATTCACATAGTTGATCTCCTACTAGCTTCCAATTATCTGCCTCTATTTCTTCTTCCTTGAAGAACCAAGGAGACATGCATTCTAATGTATCCAAGAGTCCATCAATCTGCTCCCAAGTTATAATCAAACCCTGTCTCTTTATTAGTATGAGTATGCTTCCTGTAGATCTCCCTTGGGTTGGGGGTGGGGAAAACCTTTTCCTATTATCTGCCCTATTTCAACTAGAAAATGAGAGTTACTAGTTTAGCTCTTAAAGTAAATTCCCTATTTGTCTATTAAAATACTCACCCTATTTCCTGGTCACCGGGACTTCTTCAGTGAAAATAGGGTCCTTCCTTAGTCCACGTTGGGGCCCAAAATGTTAAGTCCGAACTAGCTCCCTGGAGGCCTCAGGATCAGCCGGATTCAGGATAAGTAAAAGTCCTTGGTCTTTAGGGGGAGAAGGGAAAGAAGCAGGCAAACTGCCAGGACTTTAACCAAAGATCTCTTCTCGGTTCTGGAGTCCAGAATCTCCACCTTTCTTCTTCTCGTCCTGCCGCCAAGTGACTCTGGCTTGTCTCACCTCACCCTCTAATCCTTGCCTATGATTATCTTAAGACCAAACATTGAGTAAGCACCAGTGGTGAGAAGAGCCATTTTTCCAAACATATGCTAATAGTCATTATTTCATATCGAATAGGTAATTAGCCTTAAGTGCTTGGTTGTCAGATTCAAGTACACCTTTTCATAGTTTCAGCCCTTTACAATTTTCTTAAAATGTAGATTTCATCATGTGAACCCTTCCCCCCCTAGATTCTAATGGCTCTCTCTTACCTCCATTTGATATGCAAAACCCTTCACAACCTAGCTCCTTGCTACCTTGCCAGTTTTCTTATCCTTTACTCTCCTCTATGTACTGTACAGTCCAGCTACATTGGCCTTCTTGCTGTCCTCAAACACGGTGTTCTATCTCTTCTGTTTGTGTCTTTATTCTGGCTGCCCTCACACTCAGAATGGTCTCCTCCTTACTTCTGTCTCTCTGAGCCTAACTTTGCAGTCAACATTTCCCACTCTTCCTCACTATTAGTTTCTTCCCTTTTATCTTGTATGCACATGATTGTTTGCATGTGGCTTCCTCCATTGGTCCAAGAGCTCTTGGGGCCGGGGTCGGTGACTTTTTGCCTTTTTTAAACCTAAGTGCTTGACCCAGTGCCTGGAACATAGTAAACACTTAACAGTGCTCCTTTTGACTAGAAGGGAGGTCATTTGAGTTTCATTGGAATGGATGGGGAGGAATTCAGTGGTTTGTGGATGTTTTGGTTACTGGAGACAAGAGCAAGCATAGCTGTATGGACAGGAGAGCATGGGATACATCTGTGGGATGGCCAGTAGCTCATTGTAGCATGAGGGAAGAGTATGAGGAGGACAGTAGAGGAAGGTAAGAAAAGAAAGGTAGAAGGCCATATCATGGAGGATTCGGTAAGCTGGGTAGAGAGGAGTCTTCATTTTACTTAGGAAGGACTAAGGAGCTCCTGAAGATTGTTGAGCAGAGAGGTGGCCAAATCTCTGTAAAAGGAAACTGATACCACCTTTAACCAACTTTATCTTTACAGCTTGGTCTGCACTGGAAGTTGAGTAAAAGGAAATGTGAAAGTAATAATATGGTGGAATATGTAAGTATGTATGAAAATATGCCTCTTCCCATTTTTTGGAGGGTATCCATTCTAAAATGTTCAGTTCAGCAGAGATTATTGTTTGACTTTGACTTTGGTCTGCTTGCTGTAAACATTATGGATTATGGATAACATAATTATCCTGAAAGCTACAACCAGTTGTTCTCTCTACTGGTCCAAACAATAGCACACCAGTTTAATCCTCTTGTGAAACATTCATTAGCCATAGCAACAAAGTCAATGTGATGGCAACAGCTGCTGTTGCATGACACAGAATTTGGGAATGGCATCTTGGGAAAACATGCCATTTCACAGTGAAAAATACCAATCAGACTTGGAGGCTTTGTGGAGGGGGCCCTGTCTTCTGGCCATCTAGCTTTGATTAAAAGGAAAACAGATTGGAAATTGTGGTTTTGACTTGAAGATGGTCTTAAGTGTTCTTAATTCATAAAGCACTGATCCATCTTCACATATGGTCAGCCTGAGAAGCTCCAGTGTCAGTTACATAGAGATGGAATAACCATTTCACTGCCTTTTGACTACTATGTTTCTTATGTCTAGAACAGCAAATTGCTTTCTTTCATCAGTGGATGTCTTAATAAAAATTTGTTTTTTATGAGAACTTTTCAGTTGAATTATGAAAAGGTGTGGTGAAGAAACAAAGGATCACTAGCCACGAAGTCTGAAGTCCCTGGGTTTTGATGCTCGTCATGCAATTGCTAGCTCATGTTACCTTGAACGTTTTACATGTGTGGGCCCCACCAGTTCCCTCTTCTGTAAAATTTGGATGTTGGGTTGGAAGGAATTCTGAACCTTTTTTCTGTTGTGGACCCCTTCTCAGAATCCAGGTTTTACATGCATAAAATAAAATACATGGAATTACAAAGCAAATTGATTCTTTGGACTGCAATATTCAAAATATTAGGGGAAAAAGCTCAATTACCTCAGATGAAAAATCCCCGTGCTACCTGGTTTCTGAAGTTCCTTCCAGCTCTTAAGAATTCTGTAATCTCTCCCTCTCCCTCTTTCTCCCTTGATTCAGTGTAGGATGATTTCACCAGGGATCGTGGTATAACCAACTCTCTAGTCCAGTATCTTGGGCTTTGTTATTGCCTTGTCACACTTCCTGTTCAGATTTGGGGTCAGTCCATTTGAATCTTTATTTAAGAAAAGACCCATATTCAATAAACCAGTCTTCCCTGTAGAAGAAAGGTTTTTTCCCCTCGTTGGAATAGAACTCCCTCCCTCATTTTTAGTATTGACAGAATTACCAAGTGTTAGTGTTGTGAGGGGCCTGAGAAACCATCTAGTCCACCCAACCCCCTCATTTTACAGGTGAGAAAACTGTGATCAGGAGAGAGAGGAGGAGGAGAGGGATGATTTGATTCTGCACCCTTGCCCACTGGGCCACATTTAACTTAAGGTGGTGATCATTGATTTTACTCTTCAGAGTCAAACTCATTTAGGAGAGACTTTCAAATAGACTTGGGTTTGCATTGTATTTATAACTGAGTCCAGAGTATGCTCCCACAACAAGTGAGGAGAGATGTCAATGTTTACATGGAAATCATTTTGTCACTCTGTTCTTTTTTTTTTGGTTGTTTTGCAGGTTATCCTAATAGAATTCCTACCAAAGTATCCCATATTCCGACCTGACTAAAGCATCATAATCTGATCATTTTCACATTATCTGTCATTTTCTACCCTTAGTGCCTTGTTAGACGATTTTGGAAAGGAGATGGTCTATTTTGTTGTGTTCAGAATGTTATAATGCTAGCTAGAATAGTCTCCTTACTCAGTTATTTTTGTTGGTTTAAAAAGAAAGCAATTTGCACATTTTCCCCCTTGTTAAAGGAGATTTGTGTTTGCACTCAGAGTTTTTAACATGAACAATAGTTTTCACTTTAACATTAATGCTGATTTAAAACAAACAAAGCTTATTTTGATCATGCTACCTTTTAATTTGTATACCCCTTGTCTCTTTCTCAGTATGTTTCATTTGTCAAGGACGTTCTTTCAAAGCTCTATGTTCCTGTAAACCCTTACAGATAAGCTTTTGGAAACTAGAACTCATTTTACTCGACCCTGCTTGCAAAGGGCATGCAATCAATAGCACTGGTTTGGTCCTGCACTTTGCAAAATGTCACCTATGTTAGTGAGCTGGCTACTTAAACCCTAACTTAGGACTTGTAAATATTGCCTCCTTGCTTAATCTAAACTGTGATATGCCATGGTTTCCAGAATGTCAAACTGCTTTTACTGCATTGCCAATGAGTCTGCATAGATTTGTAAATTATGAATGACATTTGTAAGCATCCTCTTGATTGTACAACCTCTACATGCCAGCTTATGGACAGATGTTAACAAATTGTCTTGGGATTGTTCAGGTGGCATTCTAAATCGTCAGTTGTAATAAGTAGACTTAAAATGCATAACTGTACTGATGGTCTGCACTGTTTCTGAAAAAAAATTGGGAAAGATTGGGCTACATAGTTACACACACACACACACACACACACACACGTGCGCGCGCGCGCATGCTGCTACACACAGAACATATATATGTCCCTGTACCATCCAGGACATTTTGCAGCCCCTTCTAGCTTGCTTTTCTTTCTTTCCACACAAATTTCCCATCTCCAATGACATCAGAATTGTCCCTACCCTCTCCACAAGGTGCCTCATAACAGTATCTGGGGAAGTTGGGTAGGCACCATTGGGAACCATTGACCACTCCACTCTGGACTTTGGGTGCTAGATTAGACAGCAGCTGAATCAGAACTGATTGAGGGTCCCACATCTTGTATAAAGGTATTTTTTTTCAAACTTACCCAAACTAGAAATGAGAAAATTATTTCTGGCATATATTTAGCTCAAGCTTTTTGTAGCTTCTACATTTATCATGTAAGAGTACTCAGTTGGGCTGTACTTATGTCATGGTTGAATGTAAGAGGAAGGAACCCTCTTCCCCAATTCCCCTGAAGTTTAAAAATTAAATATTGGGAGGCTCAGATCAGGTTCATAGGCATGCTAGGGAAACACACAGTGAGAAAGCAAGACCATCTAGGATGAGCAGCATTATTTGATTCCGGGTGTTCATAATAGTGGCCAGAAGAGCCCTTTAAAGACCATAAAAGGCCAAGATTTTTGCCTCCACCTGATGTTATATTATAAATGTTTCATTCAGGTATCTTCCTGCCTTTACTTTCAGCTTCATTCTCTTCCCTTCCAAAAGAAGCAAAAAGCAAACAAAAAAATGAATATATTTATGTGTGCCTGCTAATAATGACATGTCTGCCTATTGCAAAATCAGATTCATTCACCGCCCATGTTTCAGTTCCCTATGGAAGTTAGGAAAACTCCCATCATCCAAATGCTGCTTTTTTAGACTGTGACATTTGAATCCCCCAAATCGGTTTCCAGCCTAATGTTTGGTTCTCATTAATATATTAATAGCTTTTGAGTGTTAACCTCACAAATCTCATTTTCCTTGAGGAATTGAAATTTTGGCAGTCACCTTGGCTACCATTATTATTACCCGTTCATCTCCACCCCCCTAGGTTTTTTCTGAAAGATGGCAGCAAGTTTGGAATTGTTTTCACGAAACACATATGTGTAGATAACCAGGAACAGAAGTTCCCCAGAGTGAGGGAAGACCGCTGCACAGAAGGCTGAATGTGGGATACAGAGTCTTGTACTAGCACTTAAAGAGTTCATTGTACAAAAAGACTTTGATACTTTATAAAAGTATTTCTAATGCTGCTGTCCATTGTATTACAATTGACTCATGAGCTTATCTCATTTTCTTAAGTTATCCACACATTAGCCACTCAGTGTTCTTTCTCTCACTTGTGTGTTTGCCTATATTTTTAAATGAATTTTCTTTTGAGGAGTCAGACAGAAAGTTAGGTATAGTTGAGCATTTGGGAGATTTTCTTTTCTTTTCAATGACATTGTCATGACGGCTTATAGATTGATGATGTCACAGAGTGCTGTGGCTGCTCGTTGCTTCCCCAGAGTGAATGAGAACTCAGCTCTCATTGATTCTCCCAGGATCTGTCCTTTGGGTTTGTCACATGTTTTGTAAAAGGTGGGGCTGAATTGAGGATTGCATATATTTGTCCTTCCCCCGGTTCATCTGTCCTACCTTCTCTTCTTGCCTTCCTGTCACATTTCCCTTTTTTCCAAGCCCCTCTCTCCTTTCTCCCTTGGACACCCTTTCCCCGCTTTGAAATAGTCAAGGCTGTTTCCCTACACTATGAGATTCTTATCTTTATGGACACTTGATGGATGGTGGATAGCCTTGTCCCTCCCTCCCCCTCCTCTCCAGCCCTGGGTGGCCAGTTTGGTACACTAGGTTATGTTTCAGTTTGGATATTCATTCCATGGTTATAATTCTCCTGGCCAGGTGGTCTTGCCTTCTTCTCCCATTCTCTCCTCCCTGTGTTCGATTATGACTGCAATCATAAGGGTTCATTAGTGGAGTTATTAAAGTTGGAAAACTTTCCCTATCTCCCTTGAATAAAGATGTTAGGCTAAGTTGGGGGCAGAGGGAAAAGCAAAACAAATTGTTTGATAAGACTACAAATGACTAAAAATATCACCCTTTTCAAATAACTATAAATCATCTGACCAGGTTATTGTTTTCTTGTTTAAAGTTTGTTCTTTGGGAGGTTTTTTGAGGGGAAAATTCAGTCATGTGGTGAATACTAGTATCAGAAAATATTGGCAGTTCACTAATACCCTCCACTCAAGGAAGTTTCATTTCCATGTTGCCCCATAAACCAGTTTTCATGCTAATTTTTAAGCATGGAAAAATAACATTTCCACTTTTCTTTTGGAAGAAAGAGAAGACTTGGGAAATTGAGCCTTGTATGAGTGACTCCTGACAAATCACTTTTGGACACATCACCCCACTTCAAGCAATAACTCCTGCTGTTGTGATCAGCACTTTTGCCATTTCTACTGAGCCATGTTTGAAAATGTTTTTTAAGCTCAGAGCGGGATTTTTTTCCCTTAATGAAAAAGGCTGTAACATTTGTAAGTTTGTGAAAATAGTTTTTAATTTTTTTCCAGTTCTTAACAGTTTTATTTTGTTTATAAGTAAAAAAGCCACTTTAAAAAATAGCCCTACTTGAGCTTAAAATGATAAAAAGCTGTTGTCTTAAGACTTTACTGCATTAACCTGCTTGGGTGGGGTCAGGGAGGCAGAACTTCACCTCAGCTGGTTAATTGGAGCACTTTGACCTGTGGGACTATTTTTAAATTCATTTAAGTTTCAGATGCAAAACTCCCCTGAAGGGAGGCCTCAGATGGCCTTTTGGCCTTTATCAATGACTGTGCACAGCTTGGCTGGATTGTCAGGCTTCATCTCCACAGAGAAGGGAGCAACTGTTGGTATCTGTGCTCTGCTAATGAAAGGGAAGGTAATTTTTGTGTTTTTCTCCCTAGTTTTCTGCTCCTGACTGAGCATGCATTTCCTATTTTGTTGGTTCCAGTTCCCCAGACGTGGGAAATTCTGGAGTAGAACATTTTATGCTGAATTCTTACCCTAGAGGAAAAACAGTGAGAGCCACCACCCCAGTCCTCCCTAATTCTGCCACTTATAGCTTTAGTTCTCAATGCCTCACACTTAGTAGACACTGTAGATAGATAGATAGTAGATAGATATTTGACGATGACTTGAGTATATAGTGGCTGCTGCATATTTAGTTCCCGAGGAGACTGAAGTTTGTCTCCGTCTCCTTAGTTCCTTCCCCCTTAACCCGGGCCCCTCCTTAGTGATAAGCACTAATAGAACTTCTAGAGGAGCCTCATCACCAGGGAGGGGCTAAGACCCTGGGGAACCCAGACTTTTTGAGTCTGTGGGATCTGAATGCACAGCTGTTACTTACTGTCCAGGCAAGAATACCAACTATGAGGACAGAGGCAGATGGTGGTGGGAGGGAAGTCCCACTTTGACATTTTATAGGGTAAGAATTTCACATCTGAACACCTGGCTTACTTTTTCAAAGAGCCACATCCTGTAGATCTATGGGAAGGGATGGATGCTCTGAAGACACGGGAAGTCAAGTGATTAAATATCCAAATGCAAGTCGTTTCTAGCGGAAGTCAGGACTCTGCTGAGTTATCTTGGACTAGTGACTTCATTCCTTTGTACCTCATGTCCTTGTAGGATAACAAATCCAGACCTACCTCACAGGGGAATTGAGGCTCATTTCATACCTTAGTGTTCTCGGTGAGTGCTGGCAGACATTCTGAACATGACTGGTGTGTGTATTTCAGAAGGGATCCCCTTAGATCTAGCCTTGATTTATTAGCTGAACCACACGGCATGAACACCACAGCTTGGCTTAGAGCAGCCCTGAGCTGTTGCTTTCTACCTGTTATACAACCCTCGTGGATTGGGAGTTTGCCCTGCAGATTATACTTCACAAACTCTTTACACATATATATTATCCTTTCCCTTCTTATTAGACTTGCTTTGGTGACAGAACCACCCTTTGATTTTAAACACATGGGATTCTCTTACCCTTTCTGCAGGTTGTAAGTGTTGGCTCAGATGACAAACTCTTGGTCTGGGTTGTTTTTATTTTTTATTTTTTTGCCACACTGGGGATGTATTGTCGCTTTAGATTAGCATTTGCTTCTGCTTGAGACAGAAATATTTAAACTACTTCATTTTGTGTATATACAAAGTATTGTAGATGTTGAGAATATTACACTGTTATACTCCAGCATGGGACTTTGAATTCCCAAATATTTTAAACTAAGGCCAGTTCGGCTTGGGAATTTAATATAAACAACTTAAAGCAATAATGTCTCAAGTAGTATTTGTGTTCTCATCCTTTTTAATTTTTTCAAAATTATTTTAAACTCGATTTTATTTCGTCTCCCAAATAATAGTGTTTTAAAATAGATGAAGCTTTTAAACTAATTATCAATATTTTAAATGAAATGTAATCTCCAAACTCACTTGGCACCCCTAGTTATTTACCAAACAGAGGCATCAGAGGATTCCAAGGTGTTTTCTGGAACGATGACGAACGGCAAGGCCAAAAAGCCAGAGAGGAGCCATTTCACAAGACACTTTGTTGAACTGCCTATCCTTTCTCTTTTGTGGCAGAGGATACTCGTTCGAACAGTTTTACCAGCAGAGAATGATAATCATTTCTATACAAACCAAGAATTCTCCTGGATCTTCGAATGTTATATAACCTGTCAAATTATATTTTTCCCTCCTGTAGAATGTAGTAATCTTCTCCTCCCCAGAAGAATTCTTCTTATATAATTGTGCCAAAACTGAAGAAACCTGCTTTTATGAAACTTTCAGTGCTGCTTTTGTCTTTATTCATTTGTCAGATGTAAAATTGATTATCTCAGGATTGCAAAATTAAAGTCAAATGCAAAACAATGATAGTCATTTTAAGTCCTGTTTTGTTGGGGCGTCTTTCCTTCCCTTCGGTGCTAATCCTTACAAAGTACAGACACGATGCTCTCTTCTCCAGCTTTAATTTGGCATGTCATCAATTCCCTATGAGTCTGATGGATTCATGCCTGCTATTTACTCTTAGTTATACTTTGGGTTGTGGATATGCTTTGTAAGAAGTCATCCAAGAAAGTGATGATTTCAGATGACTTTGCTCTTGACCCAGAATATTGCCTCTTCACTGTGGAATTGAAAGACAAGTAACCAGGTGCAACTAGACCTAGTTGAACATAAAACTCCAATGCTTTGTTCCAAGGTGGGGGGGGGGAGATTTGCCCTTTTAGAGAGCCTAGTACTCTATGGTGAGTTTATGAAGTTAAGGATTAATATCATCAACTTGACTTACTTGTCAAACTGATTAAATATATAAAAACAATATCAGGCAAATCACCATCTGGATTTCTTTAACCCATTAATAATAAGGAAGGCACAGCAAACAGAATGAAGTTCGTGTTTCCCATCAATTATTTCATATAAAGGATTCTCTTCCCAATATTCTGTGTTCTAAAGTCCCTTCTAGCATTGACATTCCATGTCCCTAAGACCCTTCTAGCTTCTATGGCTTCCATCTCTAGCATTTTATTTACAGATGACTAGAACATCATGCAAGAAGACTAGAACTCTAAGAAGAGAAGAAGGAAGTTGAAGAGGGGCCCTCCCAAAGTGTCCAAGGTAAAGGAATCACCACTTCTGTTGACAATGAAATCTTAGTCCACTGGCCTAAGATGTACACAGTGGGGCTAATGTAACCCACAGCTTGCTTAATGCTAAGCCATTAATGGGCTTTATTTCTTTGAGTGCTGTGGCTGGAGAGCTTGTGAAATAGAGCATTTAATCACATTTATATTTTGGGGGAAATACGCCTACTCTCTGCACACTTTGCACAATGTATTGTGCACATTTTCCTCTAAACTGAGCCCTACATTTAGATCTAGTAAACACTTCATAATATGCAGGCTGTCTGCATTCCATCTCTGTCCTCTCCTACTAGGTGTCTCTGTCACAGTTATTTCAATCACCATTTTAGCTGTGTGTCGAGAGACAAAAAGGGCGATTTGTTTTTCGATCGAACCCCCGCCGAGCCAGCCCTGAAAGCTAACTGTTAATATTGGCTCAGGGCTCTAAGAATCACAAGGGCCTTTGATCTGTTCCAGACACTGAGTCACAACTGGGGCGGGGAAGGATGAAGAATGCATTTGAGTACAAGATATTAGAATGCTTCACCAATGGCTGATTTGGCTCCTCAGAGCAGTGGCTTCCTGTGAGTTGTTACAGCACCAAAAAGGAAGAACAGAGTGGAGATCTGAACATGAAAAATAGCTGGTGCAATCATGTGAGCTCCTGGGATCTGACTAATCAGCATGTTCCTCAAAGACCACTCTCTTTTCCCCCTCCCTAGACCAGCCATTTCAGTTTTAGATAATGTATGCTCAGAGACTTAAAACAGAGACAAGTTTCACAATGAACTTGACCCATGCTTGGACAATGTTTTGTTCTAGTTAGATCACTCCTGATTTATAAAGGCATGGTTGATTTTTTCAACAAACATCTTAGGATTTAGAGTTGGAAGGTACTTTAAAAGTCACCTAAGCTAACATCCTCAATTTACAGACGAGGAAACAGAGTTAGAGTATGATCTGGGGTCACAACAAATACCTTGGCTACACACATTAATTGAAGTGTTAAGTTGCTTTCTGTGTCCTAGGCCTACAACAGAATTTTTTCCTATTCAACCACTTGTGCCCTACTCCATGTGATTGAAAAATGGAAGAACAACACAGTTCCCACCTCCCGTCTCCACTGCCCATCCTTTAACACCAGTGCCACCTCTCTCTTTGCTAGTTCCTTGCCTGTAGTTTCTGTGATCCTTTCCAGCTGAATGCACGGTACTTTCTGCTACCCATTGATGAAATTAGCCGACTATATTGAATGGTGGTTGTTTTTCTAAGCTCCTTAAAGGCAGAGATCATGTATTATGATGAGAAGCAAAGAATATTCATGTTAGAATTCAAGAACTTCTAGCTACTAAGTGATGGATCTGGTAGAATTTGAATTGAGGTCTCTGGATTTTAAATGGAATGTTTTCTTATCACTCAATAAAAATTACTCTTCCCAAAGTAACTGGGCGTCTTCTAATTACCAAAGCCAACAACCTTTTCTTCAGTTGTCATCCTTCACCTCTTGACTCCCCTGTGGCATTTGGTACTGTTGACTGGTCTCTCCTGGACACACACTGCTAGTTTTTAGTTTCCCTTGCTAGATCATCTCCCATACTGTAGTGCCCCCCCCCAACTTCTTTCCTAGACTCTTTTTTTCTCCCTTTACTCTCTTCATAACTTAATGAACTCCCATAGATTCAGTTACCATTTCTGTGTAAACAACTTGCAGATTTGTATATCCATTCTTACATCACGAATTGCCTTTTGGTTGTTGAGTTTGATTTTTTTGTTGTTGTTTTTGCTGCTTTTTTGGTGAGGCAGTTGAGGTTAAGTGACTTGCCCAGGGTCACACAGCTAGGCAGTGTTAAATGTCTGAGGCTAGGTTGGAACTGAGATGTTCCTGAATTCAAGGCCAGTTATTTATCTGGGTCTATCTGGCTGCCAGTTGCCTTTTGGATATTTCAAACCGGATCTCCCAAATCAGCTCCAAATTCAGTATGTCCTAAATAAAACTCTATTTCCCCCCTCAAACTCTTTCTAGTCACCCAGGTTTAAAAGCTTGTTGTAGAGTCAGCCTTGATTCCAAATTGACCTTTCCCCCTCCCATATCTAATTATTTTTCAAATTTCGTTGGCTTTTAACTCCATTCTATCTCTACTCTCTGTCCCTTTTCTTTCCATGATAGTTAGAAGTCTAATTCTAAACCTTATCACCTTTTGCCTGGACTATTGCAACATTTTCATCAGTTTCCTTGTCCCCAATTTCTTTTCTATGTTGTCCATCTTCCAAACAGTTGCCAAAGTGATATTCCTAAAGCAAAGGCATGGTTAAGCAGCTTGGATGGCTCCCAGTTGCTTCTGATCAAATACCAGCTCCTTAGACATATAAAGACAACCTGATTCCAGCCTACCTTTCAAGGCTTATTACCGAATTCTACTGTCCAGCCAAATCGATCTGTTTGCTCTTTGTCACATGCAATATTCCATCTCTCATCTCTAACTTCACAGTCTGTCTTTCAGATGTGGAGATGTTTTTTCCCTACCTTTCACTTGGATTATTGCAGTAGCCTTCTGGTTGGCTTCCTTGCCCCACACTTGTCCCCATTCCAATCCATTCTCCCTCTCGCCATTGAATTGATTTTCCTAAAGCATAGTTTTGAACTTGCCGCCCTTCTTCCCATTCTATGAATTTCAATGTTTCCTTTTTACCTCCCAAATCCAATATGAAATCCTGTTTGGCATTCATTGGCCTTCAGAATCTCACCCTTTCTCCCTTTTCCACTTTTTTTTTTATACTTTCCCCCCTCTACTCTGCAGTCTGGTGTCAGTAGCCTCCTGACTGTTGCTCAGAATTGGCCATTTCCTGATTCTGGGCATTTTCTCTAGCTGCCCCTCATGTCCCTCTGCCTCCTGACTTCCTTGACTTTCTTCATGCCCTATCTAAAATCCCAGCTTCTATAGGAAATCGAACCCAGTCCCTCTTAATTCTAGTGCCCTGTCTTGTGTCTGCTTCTGTAATCCCATTTGGGGTTTCTCTGGCAGAGATACTGAATCATTCATCATTTCCTTTTCCAGCTTGTTTTACAGATGAGGAAACTGAGCCAAGTTAAGTGATTTACTCAGAAACGTCTTCCTGACTCCAGGCCTGATGCTTTATTCACTGTAATACTACCTAGCTGCCTCTTCTCCTTATTGATTATCTCTGATTTATCCTGTCTATATTTTGATGGATCTAGTGGGATTTGAATCATCTCCCCTATCATATGAGTTCCCTATAAGAAAAAAGACTTTTGCTTTTCTTTGTAACCCCAACACTTAGCATGGTGCCTGGAACATGTGCATTAATATGATTCCTTCTGCTTCTTAGAATCTCCAGTTTCCTTCAAAACTTAGCTCAAGCCCTTTCTCTTACATAAGACCTTTCTTGCTTCCTCATTGCATTGTAGATTTTGAGTTGGAAAAAATTCTGGAGGTCATCTTGTCCAACCCCTTCAAGATTATACAAGTAGTAAAGCATCAGAGGCAGAATTTGAACCCATGTTCTCCAACTCCAATAGAGTGTAAACTCCTTGAGGGTAGGGATTTTTGTTTTTTTGTCTATTCCCAGCATGAGTGCCTTACACATAGTAGGTGCTTAATATACCGTGCCACCATCCTTCCTTCTTTCTTACACTGCTCAGGGACTCATCTTTTAAAGGGTTGCTTTGTAGGAATGGGGAGGGGGGATACAACTCAGTCTCAGAAGGCAGAAGTTAGATGCCAGTGCCACAAACTAAATTCAAAGAAATCTGTCTATCTGGTCAGGGAACCCTTCAAGTTGTCCTTCCCTGTTCAGAATAGGATCTGAAGCTGCATTCTACAGCGCCTAGCTCTTGGCTACATTGTTCCAGGTGAGTGGAGCTTATGCCACTTCAGGCACTGGGATCTGAAGGTTCCAGGCTATTGGGAGGGAGGAATTACCTCCTGAAGCACTGGGTCTAATGACCATATTTCAGGAGCTGGAGCCAAGCTGATGCTGCAGGAAATAGAGGCATCCCTGGACAGCAGTGCTCATCATATAAAGGGAGAAACATACAAACTGCTCTCTGGATTTCATTTGGTAGTAAAAGGTCCTTGTCGTTCCCCCTCCCCCCCATGTGACCTTGAGTGAGTCTCTTCTCCCTGAGAGAGTTATACTTTGGCCTTGAAAGCTTTCTATGATTCTGTGAGCAACATCAAAGGATTTTTAGGCTTACAGGCAGAATAAACCTTGTTCGTCTATTCCATTCCCCCCTTAAACCCAGAGAAGCACAAGGTCACACACATACTATAAGATTCAGACTCAAGCCTTCCAATTATGAATCCAGTGCTCTTTCCAATAAGCCACTTTGGACTGGAGGTCCAAAGGAGATGCCCAAGCAAGTGGTTCAGTGAGCTCTCTGTTGTGGTAACTGAATAACCAAACCAAAAAACGGTCCCTGCCTACAGGAAGCTTACAGTCTACTGAGGGATACAGCCTTTGAACAGAAAAGGAAATGCAAGATTATTTGGGGAAAAGAACTGTAGCAATTAGAAGGTTCAGAAAAGGCCTCCTCTAGGAGGCATCTGAGCTTAGCTTCAGCTTTCTAAGACGTGAAGAAGGAGCACATCTTACTTTCCTGGTTTGTGGGACAGTTTGGGCATAGACACAGCATGAAATGTAGCTGAAACGGGGAGTGTTCCACTGAGTGGGAACCGACCTACAGGGACCTTTAGATTCTCATCTAACAAGTCTGCATTTTCTCCAAGGACAAATGGGAGCTACCAAGGATTCAGGAACAGAGGGCTAGCATGGACAGACATCCACCTTTAGAAAAGGTACCTTCATAGTGAAGTGGAAAATAGATTGGAGAAGGGACATGTTTGACATAGGGAAACTAAGTTATTTCAACAATCTAGACAAGAGGCAATGAAGGCCTGAAGAAGGGTGATTGGATGTAAGGGAACATATTGGACTGGAAAAGGGAGAAACAGGAGGATTTGGAAATAGATTGGATATGTGAGTTGAGTGAGTGGGGAGCCAAGGATGACCCTGAGGTTAGGAGCTTGGTAGACCGGGAAGACCATAATGGAGAGTTCAAAAGAAGGGAAGGATAAGGACTTCTGTTTGGTTCACACAAACCTCTAACCAGTTGTCACAAAAGGTGCATGTTGTCAACTGGGTGGGGCAGTGGATAGAGCACCAGGCCTGAATTCATGAAGACTTATCTTCTTGAGTTCTAATCTGACTTCAGATACTTACTAGCCTGGTGATCCTGGGCAAGTCACTTCACCCTTTTTGCCTCAATTTCCTCATCTGTAAAATGAACCGGAAAAGGAAATGGTAAACCACTCTAGTATCTTTGCCAAGAAAATTCCAAAATGGGGGTTTTCATGAAAAGTCACATATGATTGAAATGACTGAAAACTACACCATCTTTATTTTGAATTTTGGATGTTGATTGTTTCAATTTAAGTCTAAGACTTTACATTGATCTCTGAAAACCCATGTTCAGCCATTCTGGAGTTTTTTCTTCTTTCATTCAGTATCTGACAAAGAAGTGACTCTTCTTGTCAAGTCCAAATCCTCTTTATAGACCTGGGATGGGAAATGCCATCTGCATTCAGAGAGAGAAGTATGGAGACTGAATGTGGATTGAAACAGAGTATTTTCACCTTCGTTTGATGTTTATTTTTTCTTTCTCATGATTTTTTCCCTTTTGGTCTGATTTTTCTTCCACAACACGACAAATAAGGAAATATTGCACATTTTTAACCTATATCAGATTGCTTGCTGTCTTGGGGTGGGAGGAGGTAAGGGACAGAGAAAAAATAATTTGGAGCACAAAGTTTTACAAGAATGAATGTTGAAAACTCTATGTGTATTTAGAGAAATAAAATACTATTGAGAAAAAAAAGACCAAACCCTCTACTTGTGCCACTGAGTCCATCCCATCTTAGCTCCTTCAGGAACTTGTTTCTTCAAGTTCCTCCCCTGCCACACCCCCATCTCTTTCTCTCATCTCTCCCTAAATCTCTTTGCTTTCGAAAAAAGTTCCAGGAAGATTATAATTATATAAAAGAATTCTGTGCTACCTTCTTTAAAAGAAATGTACCCAAATGAGTCAATCATGAACCCAGTTGCATTCACTTAATTCTTGAGGCCAAGACTTGACAAGTTTTTTACAAAAGAACAAATCCAGGAGGATTATTTGTGCATCTGTGAACATGACTGCTCCTTAATGGGCACCTAGTGTGCCACACTAAACAGCTTCCCTCCAGAAAGGCTTTTTCCTGAGAGGGAGCATGGGGCCAAGGCTGTGATGCCAAACGATAGCTATGGAAAGGAGTTGGTAAAACACAGCCATGGGGAAATTAATAGTGAGAAAGACAGGAATGATGGAAGGTATGGTTTGTTGAGGGATAAGGGAATTCATCTAATTTCCATATAGCAAAATAGAGAGATTTTGGCAAGAATGCTAGAAAAATAACTATCACGGAAGCTCAGAGTTGGAAAGGGGCCTCAGGTTCCATCTAATTCTACCTGTATCTGCCAAAGTATCCCCTCTGCACTAAATATGCCTCAAAAGCTCTTGAGAGTCTATGATTAAAAGAGATTTTTAAAATAATGAATATTGCAACCTCCCCCGCCAAAAAACCTGAAGAAAATTAAAAACCCAACAATAACAAAAACAAATAACAAGAGAGAGTGAAAGATAGAAGGACCCAGTGTGCTATGGTCTGTGGGGATCACAAAGACTTGGCCACAATTGAACAACCAGACAACAACTTCTTTCCTTTTTGAACCATAAATATATTTTGAGTATGCAAAACATAAGTTGCAAGATAGTTGGGGTTTTTCATAAAAATAATAATCATAGCTAGCATTTCTATTGCACATTAATATTTGCAAAGGGCTTTAACTTATATTCTCTCATATTATCTTCATAACAACCCCTGGAAGTAGGTGCTATTATTATTCCCACTTTACAGATAAGGAAACGTAGATCAAGATTAAATGATGTAAGTCACACAGTACAGACTCAGCACTAGACACTGTGCTACCTAGATTTTGTCTTCCAGCAACATCTGGATGCTTTGTCTGCTTCTTGGCCAGATTCTCTTTGAATTGTTAGGGTGAATGATGCAGTCAGTACTTTTTGCACACGTAGCATTTATAATGAATTTCTTTGTGTAGAGGAAGCATAATGTAGTGGAAAGATTATGGACCTTAGAGTCATCAAAATCTAGGTTTAACTCCCTTATTAGTAGCAAACCTTGGCAAATGACTTCCTTTCCTTGGGCCTTGGCAAAATGAAAGGGCTTGGACTTCATGGTCCCTGAGGTCCCTTCCAGTTCTAAATCTAAGATGCTATATGTGACTTTGGGCCTCAGTTTCTTCTTCTGTAAAATGATGGCCTTTGGAATCCTTTACAGCTCTATGATCCTGTCTTCTTCTTTTAAAAACAACAGAAATATTTACCATCATATATGCAAAAGAGATGTAATTAACAAGATCATTATGAGGTGCTGTGACTGAACCTTCTTCACAGTCGCCATCAAGGCTCTTTGAGGTTTCTGAGGTGACTGGGCCAGAGTGAGTGGGGCAGGCTGTAGTCAGGGAAGGGAGTGAGAACACAGAGACTGAACACATAATTTTGTTCTTATTGGTAACATACTTTGATTACAATATATCTCTCCATCTCTTGGCATTATATTCCCAAGGCCATAGTATTTTTATGTGTATTGAATGTCTTTGGAAGTATGATGAAGCCCTGTGGATCCCTTCTCAGAGTCATATTTTTAAGGAAACCAGTTGAAATTGTTATCCAGTATTTTAAAAAACAAGTCCATGGACCCTCATGTTGACAATTTCCAGTGGATTAAGTTTCTCATGTCATGCAGTCAACTCAGAAACCAATAGTTGCTGCCTTTCTGCCTTCCTTATTAGGGATTTGCCTAGAGGGGAATTTTGTGTGTTTATTTTAAGGAATTATTATGATACAATAGCTGAATGAACTGGAAAGCCAGGGAGGATGATGGGGATAAGAATAAATGGGAGCTAGTAGAAAGAGGGCTTGAATTAGAGGGAGGTGACCTGTTTTTTGAGTCCAATTTCTGCCACTGGCTGGCTTGGGGACATTGATTAAACTACTTCTCTCTCAATATCAGTTTCTTTGTCTGCAAAGTAGAGACAGGGCTGTTGTGAGGCAAGAGATGAGAGGAATGGATCTTGGGACAAAGGTAAGACAAATACACATTTGAAGGCCATGTTACACATGTAGCATAATGGTTTAGGGCAGGGGTCCTCAAACTCTTTAAATAGGGGGCCAGTTCACTATCCCTCAGACTGTTGGAGGGCCAGACTATAGTAAAAACAAAAACTTTGTTTTGTGGGCCTTTAAATAAACTTCAGAGCCCTGGGTGAGGAGGATAAACTTCAGCTGCCAAATCTGGCCCATGGGTTGTAGTTTGAGGACCCCTGCTTTAAGCCATTGAAATTGGACTTGAGACTTGGGTTTGAATCTTGATCTGATATTTTAAGGTGCAGGTATCAAATAAATGGCCCACTAATACATAGATAACATTAATAGGTGGTTTTCTTAAATCATTTATGTGAGATAATTTGCCCCATCCTTCCTTTCCCTTCCCCCTATTCCTAGTACATACCTCTTTCTTACCCTTCCATTCTTCTTTTCAGATCATAATAGATTCACAACCATGTCTTCTAGGTAGATTCTCTCTAACTGCCCTAGTGTTAACAGTTCTTAGGACTTAAAAGTATCATCAGCCCATATAGAAATATAAACTCTTTAGTACTGTCTAGTCCCTTATGATTTCTCATGTTCACCTTTTTATGATTTTCTCTTTCTTTTTTTTTTTTAAGACTCTTGAGTCTTGTGTCAGATTTTCTATTCATCTCTAGTCTTTTCACCAGAATTCTTTTTTGATCAAATCAATCAATGCCTTATCTATCTTTTTGTTTTTTCTCATAAAATCACCTCTTAAGTTTATTTATTAGCTCATTTTTTACCTTTAATCTTAATGTCACCTTTGATTTTCATGATTTTCAATTTTGTGTTCAATTGGGCATTTTTACTTTATACTTTTTTGAGTTTTTTAGTTGTAGCCCTAATTCATCGATCTGCTCTTTTTTCATTTTGTTAGTGTAAGAATTTAGAGAAATAAAATTTCCCCTAAATACTGTTTTAGCTGTATCTCATAAATTTTGGTATGTGGTCTCATTGTTGTCATTCTCTTTAATAAAATTATTGATTGTTTCTATGATTTGTTTTTTGGCCCACTTATACCTTGGGATTAGATTATTTGGCTTCCAATAAATTTTTAATCCATCTTTCCACTGATCATTTTGGATATAATTTTATTGCACCATAATTTGAAAATAATACATTTAATATTTATGCATTTTATATTTTATTTTGAGATTTTCATGCCTTATTATATGGTTTACTTTTGTGTAGGTGTCATGTGCTGTTGAGAAAAATAGATATATTCCTTTTTGTTCCCATTCAGTTTTCTCCCAAGGCCTATTATATTTAACTTTTCTTACATTCTGTTTACCTCTTTAGTTTTTTTCTTCTTTATTTTTTTGGTTGGATTTATCAAGTTCTGAGAGGGGGCTATTGAGGTTCCCCACTAGTATAGTTTTGCTGTCTATTTCTTCATGTAATTCATTTAACTTCTTCATTAAGAATTTGGATGCTATACCACTTGGTACATATATATTTAATATTGCTTCAATAGTTTCCTTCCTTATTTCATTTAATTAGGTCTGTTTTTGCTTTTGCTTTATTTGAGACCAGGATTGCTACCCCTGCTTTTTTTTTTTTAAACTTCAGCTGAAATGTAATAGATTTTGCTCCAGTCCCTTACCTTTACTTATCTTGTCTTTCTGTTTCAGGTGTGTTTCTTGTAAACAATATATTATAGGATTCAGGTTTTTTTGATCCTCCCTGTTGTCCACTTTTGTTTTATGGGAGAGTTCCTCCCAATCATATTCACAATTGTGATTACTACCTGTGTGTTTCTCTCTATCCAGTTCTTCCTCCTGTTTGTCCTTTCACCCTTTTCCTCCTCACCAGTGTTTTCCTTCTGTGTATTACAGCTATACCTTATCTTCTCTCCCTTCTATCCGTCCCTATCCTTCCCTACCCTCCCCTTTACTTAATCTCCTCTCTTCCTATTTCCATGTAGGGTACAATAGATTTCTATATTCAATTGATTGTGTATATTATTTCCTCTTTGAGACACTATGGATGAGAGTAAGCTTCAAGTGATGCTCATGGCCTATCCTCTCTTCTTTTCATCCACTGTAATAGTTCTTTTGTGCCTCTTCATGTGAAATGGTTTATCCCATTCCACCTCTCCCTCCTTCTATACCCAGTGTACTCCCCTTTCTCATCACTTGGTTTTTTATTCCTTCAAATTCACCTTATGCCCATATCTTCTATCTATGTATATTTCTTATAGCTGTATTATTAATGATACAATTATTAAAAATTACAAGTATTATTTTCCAGTATGTGGATGTGAACAGTTTAGTTCTATTGAATCTCATGTTGACTCTTTTTTTGTAATTCTCTTGTATCACTTTCATTTCTTTTCCCAATCTTTCTCCTACCTCTTTTATATGATTTTAAGCTCCTTTTTGAGCTCTTCCACGAGTTGTTTCTGAGCTTAAGACTGCTTCCTGTTTTTCTTTGAGCTTTTGCCCATAGGTGTTTTGACATTGTTGTCCTCTTCTGAGATTGTGTCTTGGTCTTCCCAGTCACCACATTAGCTTTCTGTGGTCAGATTCTTTTTTTTTTTTAATTGTTTTTTGCTTCTCTCTCTCTCTCTCTCTCTCTCTCTCTCTCTCTCTCTCTCTCTCTCTCTCTCTCTCTCTCTCTCCTTCCCTCCCTTCATCCTCCCCTCCCTCCCCTCTCCTCTCCTATCTCTTCCATGGGTGGAAGGAATACCGTCTTAGACTTCTTATGCCCTAGTTGTTTGTCTGATGTTACCTTGAGGCCCATGGGGGACACTCATGTCTTATACTGGCTGAAAGAGTGGGGTGAAGGATGACTGGTGCTATTGGAGGCTTTAGAGCTCTGGTAACTTAACTGGTGCTGAGCTGGTGTCCTAGTGCTGGTATCTAGAATGTGGTAAGCTAACAGATAAGGTGTTTCTTTGTTTCCCCAGCTACTGAGGCACATGGAAGTCTGGCTGCTGGAGGATGCCGAATTTCCAAGGGCTGTGCCAGAGCATGTAGTGATTTCCTGGAGCTGAAGTCTGTAGACTCCTCTGTTTTTGTCAAGGTACATGGGGGTCCTGGTGTGGTGTTTGCCTGCTCTGCCACCCTATGGCTTATGATCTCCTGCTGATTTGCTGAGGTGTGATTTGCTGCTGGCTCTTTGAGGAATTTGCTGTGTTGGACCACTCTACCCTTACCTGAGTGAGAGGTGCCTGTCATGTGGATCTTTCAAGTTTCCTGGATAAAGAATTCTTTCATCTTGTTTCCTTGCCAGTTCTGCCACTGCAGGATCTGTATTGGGATGCTATTTTATGCTTATCTGGAGGTGAACATCGGAGGGTTATAGTGATTCACTGTTTACTCCTCCATCTTGGCTCCCAGAAGTAGAATTATAGTTGCTAAATCTTGTGTGATCTTGATTATGGCTCCTTGTCTTTGACTTTTTTTTTTGTTTGTTTGTTTCTGTCTGCATTTGATATTTTCATCCTTGACCTGGGAGTTCTGGATATTGGCTATTCTATTCCTGGCAGTTTTCATTTTGGATTTCTTTCAGGAGGTGTAGGAGGCCTACTTCTTGACTTTAGATTTTGTCTGGGCTTAGCCCACCTCTGGTGTGGAATGACTAATCTGAGCATCTGTTTCTCTTTCTCCTACTTTCACAACTTGGTCTGGGGGCCTGTAAGTTTTCAGTTCTTTCAAATTGTTGTAATACAGGGGGAGAGGTCTGGTCACTGCCCTCCTGGTCTGTGCTCTGTATTTTATACAGGTAGAACCCTTGCTCCCCCAGGACTTCAAATTCTCCTCTCCTTTTTGGAACCCTGAATAGGGTAATGGAAGACAGTTGCTAGATGGCACCTGTTCCTTTTCCCAGTGCTGGTACAAGAGTCCTTTGAGATCAAGTGTTCAGTCTCCTTACCCTCCCTGGGCACTGGGTTTCACTTCGTCATTGCTACTACTACCATAGCCTAATGCTTGTTCTATTGTGCATGCATTCTTGGCTATCCCCCATCCTACTGTCTGCAAATTTCTTTTCTATCTTCCTAAGCTTCCATGGGCTGGAAACGTGACTCATTGTGACTTTTTCTTGGCTTTGTCAATCAGAATTAGGTTTGGCTTGTTTTCTAGGTCATTGTGGGAAAGCTCTCACTCTGCCATCTTGATTCCACCATCTTGACTCCACCATAGTTTTCTAAGTCAATATGTGGTACACAGGGTTTTTTATATACAGACTGTGCCCAGGGTCACACAGCTAGGAAGTGTTAAGTTGTTAAGTGTTTGAGGTCAGATTTGAACTCGGGTCCTCCTGACTTCAGGGCTAGTGCTCTTATCTACTGCACCACCTAGCTGCCCTGACAGTACATTCTTAATGACAAGAAGACTTTCTGGAACAGAGTTGAGAAAGTCCAATTCACTTGAGCTGTTTCAGGAATGATTCCCACTTCTGCGAGAATCCCAAATTCTTCAATGTCTCATTGAGCATAAAGCAGCTAACATTTTCCCATTACATCTAGAAAGTGAATTTGAATGAATAGTCAGAAAATAGCCAATTTGGACCAATTTTCCTCATAAGCCATCGTTTTCTTAATATTTTCCTTGACTCAAACCATCTTTTTGATGTACACTACAATAGATCTAGGGCAACTTTATCCTTCTGTTATTCTAGCTGGAATACACTTTTGCCCTGAATGCACATATTGGACTTGATCTTTGTCTTGGTCAGTACAGAAAGCACCATTCCAAATGGCTTTCTCAATATCTTTATTTCCAAAGACTCAAAGTCATTCTCTTTTCAGGCTTTCCAAGTATATTTCTAAAACTTTGAAAAGTCCCTATTGTTTTAGATTGAAAAGGCACAAGTTTCATTTTTCGCATTAAAAACTATAACATTGCAAATTTCTGTGTTTTTGCAACTTTGAAGAATAATCAGTAAGCAGAGTAGATTTAGACAGGATTCAATGCATTTTCTAAGAAATCTTTTGCTCATTGAGCACAAATCAACACTTTTAAGCTTGAACAAAAATCTTCAAGTAAAGTAGGTTTTGACTGGATTCAATGTATTTTCTAAGAAATCTTCATTAATAGGCCAACTTTAATATAATTTCATGTTCTTGATTTTTTCTTTAATTTTAGGCTGGTCCCAATATTGCTTCTTCCAAGCTATTTTTCTTTGATCTAAAAGGCACTCAGTGCAGTGAGAAAAAAATTTTTGGAGCAGAGTCTAGAAAGACCAATTCACTTTGATCTATTTCATGAATGGTTCCCATTTTGGCAAGAATTCCAGATTCTTTAAAGTTTTCTTGAGCACAAGTATATTCTAGACCAACCAGTATTACATGTCTTTATGTTCTAGATCATTTAGAGCATGGCTTTCTGTTCTAGACCAGCCAGAAAAAAATCGTGCTGTTGTGTTCTAGATTGCCCTGGATTACATGTCTTTCTGTCCTAGATCAGTCATAAAACATGTTCTGTTCTAGATCACTCAAAAACCTATCTGTGTTCAAGATTGCCTAGGAGTGCATGTCTTTCTGCTCTAGATCACACAGAAAACATGCCTCTGTGTTGTACATCAGCCTAGATAACATACTTTCTGTTCTAGACCACCTGATCACATGGCTTTCTATTCTGGATCAGCCTGGATTACATGCCTTGTGTTCTAGATCAACCAGAAAAATGTGTCTTCTGTTCAAGACATCTTTGCATTTACATGTCTCTGTGGTCTAGATCACCCAGATCTGTTCCCTTGCTGTTCTAGATCAGGCAGAAAAACATGGCTTTGTGTTCTAGACCACCCCAGCTTACATGACTTTATGTTCTAGATCAGTCACCAGAATGTCTTTATGTTCTAGATCAGCCAGTAATGTATTGTCTTTAAGTTCTTGATCACCCAGAAGACATGTCTTTGTGTTCTAGAGGGGCTCAGATCATGCAGCGTTCTGTTCTAGATCACACAGGAAACACACCGTTGTGTTCTAGATCATGCAGGTTATGCTCCTTTCTCTTCTAGATCACCCCGGATTATGTGTCTTGGTGTTCCAGATTACCTCAGATTGCATGTCTTTCTGTTCTAGATCGCCCCCAGATTACCTGGCTTTCTGTTTTGGCTCAGTCAGAAAACATGTCTTTGTGGTCTAGATCACCCAGGAATGCTAGTGATTCTATTCTAGATCACCCACAAACATGCTTCTGTGTTCTAGATTACCCTGGATTACATGTCTTTCTGTTTTAGATTACCCTGGTTATGTGGTGTTCTCTTCTAGATCAGCCCAGATTACATGTCTTTGTGTTCTAGATCACCCCAGAAAACATATTTTTGTGTTTTACATAGATCACCCTGATTAAACTCAAGAATAAAACCCAGCAAAAGATCTAGAAAAGATTGAAGCCCGGGAAAGAATATAGAAAAGAGTTTTTCCTAGAGAGAGTATCCATAAAAGAATACCAGAAAAGATTCTAGAAATATAATTGAACATCCAGCAAAAAATCTAGAAAAGAATGAGGAAAAAAAATTAACTTAGAAAAGAGTCTTTTTCTGGATTGAGGATCCCGAAAAGAATCTAAAAAGGAGGGAGGATGCAGGAGGAAGGATCCAGAAAAGAATCTAGAAAAGAGTAAGACTAGAAAAAGGGTAAGAATAATAATAGAATAAGATATTCAATGCATACCATAACACTTTCAACTTGGAATAAAAGTCAACAAGCAGAGTAGATTCAGTGCCTTTCCAACTGTTGCTTTTGATGGCCTGTTTCAATAATCTTTTTTTTTTTTTTAGTCTTTGAACACTTTTGTTCTAGATCACCCCAAAAAATTGTCTTTGTGTTCTAGATAGATTATTAAGATTAGGCTCTAGAATAGAATCCAGGAAAGGATCTAGAAAAGAGTGAAGCCTTAGAAAAGAGTTTTTCTAGACAGCGCATCCACAAAAAATGCTAGAAAATAATCTAGAAAAATAATTGAGGATCCAGCAAGGAATCTAGAAAAGAATGAGGATAAAAAAATCTAGAAAAAGTGTTATCTGGATTGAGGATCCAGAAAATAATCTAGAAAAGGGTAAGAATAATATTAGAATAGGATATTAAATGCATACCATAACGTTTTTAACCTGGAAAAAAATAAACAAGCAGAATAGATTTAGAAACAATTTAATGCCTTTCCAACTGTTACTTTCCATGGCCTGTTTCAATAATCTTTTTTTAGTCTTCAAACGTCTTTGTTCTAGATCAAATGAGAAAACATGTCTTGTGTTATAGATAGATCACCCAGATTGGGCTCTGGAATAGAATCCAGGCAAGGATCTAGAAAAGATTGAGGCTTTAGAAGAGAATCTAGAAAAGCATTTTTCTAGAGAACTGGTACATAAAATCTACCAGAAAAGAATCTAGAAAAATAATTGAGGATTCAGCAAAGAATCTAGAAAATAATGAGGAGCAAAAAAAAATCTAGAAAAAGGGTTGTCTGGATTGAGGATCCAGAAAAGAATCTAAAAAAAAGGGAGGATCTAGAAGGAAGGATCTAGAAAAGAATCTAGAAAGGAGTAAGAATAGAAAAAGGGTAAAAAATAATAATAGAATAAAATATTCAATGACTATCATAACACTTTTTAACTGGAATAAAAATCAACAAGCAGAGTAGATTTAGAAAGGATTCAATGCCTTCCTAACTGTTGCATTCCATAGCCCGTTTCAATAATCTTTTTTTTAGTCTCTGAACACCTTAGTTCTACATCACCCCAGAAAACATATCTTTGTGTTCTAGATAGATTATCCAGATTAGTCTCTAGAATAGAATCCAGGAAAGGATCTAGTAAAAATTGAGTCCCTAGAAAAGGATCTAGACAAAAGTTTTTCTAGAGAGAGTATCCATAAAAGAATACCAGAAAAGAATCTAGCAAAATAATTGAGGATCCAGCAAGGAATCTAGAAAAGAATGAGAATAAAAAAAAGAATTTTTAAAAAAGTGTTGTTTGGATTGAGGATCCAGAAAAGAACTTAAAAAGGAGGGAGGATCCAGGAGGAAGTATCCAGAAAAGAATCTAGAAAAGAGTAAGAATAGAAAAAGGGTAAGAATAATAATAGAATAAGATATTCAGTGAATATCATAACACTTTCAACCTGGAACAAAAATCAACAAGCAGAGTAGATTTAGAAAAGATTCAATGCCTTTCTAACTGTTGCTTTCCATGGCCTGTTTCAATAATTTTTTTTTTAATCTTTGAACATCTTTGTTCTAGATCACCCCAGAAAAAATATTTTTATGTTTTAGATAGATCACCCTGATTAAACTCAAAAACAGAATCCAGAAAAGAATCTAGAAAAGATTGAGGCCCAGAAAATAATATAAAAAAGAGTTTTTCTAGAGAGAGTGTCCATAAAAAATACCAGAAAAGAATCTAGCAAAATAATTGAGGATCCAGCAAGGAATCTAGAAAAGAAGGAAGAACAACAACAACAAAAAAATAATTTAGAAAAAAGTATTGTCTGGATTGAGAATCTAGAAAAGAATCTAAAAAGGGTAAGAATAGAAAAAGTGTAAGAATAATAATAGAATAAAATATTCAATGAATATGTATTTATGTGTATTTTGTAGTTACCAAAAAAAAAAGCACTAAGTGGCCAACTTACTCAGAAGAGTTTGTAAATCACACTTTCCCCTCACATGAGGCTGTATGCAAACAAGACAAAAGCATATGAAATCTGTGTTACAGATACTTTTGTTTTTTAATCCATGAGGAATAACTACATTAAAAGTTTTTTCATTTGATGTACCTGAAATTTTTATGAATTAGATATAAAATATATCTTTCTATTTTAAAGGAATTTATGAAGTGCATTTTAAATTTCCTTATAAAAGATTTGTTTCATGCATGTTTGAAAACTTAAGAGTAGTATAATAGAAATTCTATTAATAAAAGTGCTAAAAAATATTCTAACTTTTTCCATGTTCAGCAAGCTTTCTAGAAAATAGCTTTCTATGTCCAAAAATTGAAATTCCCATATAGCAGATACATGTTAATACAAAATATTGACATATATACAAATGCAATTTAATAAAAATAGTTTTACATAAACAAAAAGTAAGGACATTTCTACAATTGCATATTGTATAGTAGAAGAAATTCTTACTGGCTTCAAGAAAATTTTTCCTGTCCAAGAAATTTGAAATGATACCCTAATAAAAATGCAAATTATGCTTCCAATATTCTTTTACCTTACTGTGATGTGTATGTGTGTATATATATCTTTTAGGAAAGTACACTTTGGCTTTCTTCAAAGGAAAAATCAAAGTCACTTGGAATACATCAAGAGATTGACCATTTAAGTTCCATTCACTCACCTGATTTTCTTATTTCCTCTTGGTCGTTCTGATTGGACAGACATGTGACTTGTGCTGCTGAAACAAAATGTACTGCTAGTCCTTGATACAACTGATGCATCATTTACATCACTGTCTGAAGATTTAGTGGAAATATTGTCTGCTCCTCGATGAAGATCTCTCCCTGAGGATTACTGTTAACACAGATCAACAAACACATAGAAGTTATGAGCACAAACACAAAACAATCTCTTCTTTTTTTTCTTTCAGGATATAAATTTTTCACAGGAACACCACTGTTTAGAAAAACTCACGGTACTATTTCTAACACAAAAGTGAAAAACAATTACCCCAAAAGAACAGTTCAATTTATTTATTTATTTATTTTTTATGTTTTATAAATAAAAAGCTTTAATAAAAATTATGATTTTATAGATGAGGAAGCCAAGGCTCAAGATAGTTAAGCAAGTTAATTACTCAGTCACATAATAAATTCATGGCAAAGTCAAGACTTGAACCCATGATGCATGATATCTTTTCAATACTTATTCTGTGATATGATCATAACACTTTTAAATCATTTATTCAATGAAATATCAAAGTGGAGTTCCTCCAATATATTATATTTTCTTTTAATAAAAACATTTTATCTTCATAAATCATTTAATAATAAATCTTTCTACGATGACTTTTTCATGACATAGAGGTAACTTTGGATTCTGACATTCCACCAGAAGACAAAAGATAGAAAATTCTACCAATATTATTGATTTATCATGTCTGAGGAACAGCACTAAGTTTAAAGAGCCTTGTTAATATATTGGTCCCAAGGATAATGAATTTGTTTGCAAAAGCAACTCTTTTTTAAAAAATTTTTTAAAATAACTTTTTATTGATAGAACCCATGCCAGGGTAATTTTTTACAGCATTATCCCTTGCATTCACTTCTGTTCTGATTTTTCCCCTCCCTCCCTCCACCCCCTCCCCCAGATGGCAAGCAGTCCTTTACATGTTGAATAGGTTACAGTATATCCAAGATACAATATATGTGTGCAGAACCGAACAGTTTTCTTGTTCCACAGGGAGAATTGAATTCAGAAGGTAGAAATAACCTGGGAAGAAAAACAAAAATGCAAGCAGTTTATATTCATTTCCCAGTAGAACAGTTCAATTTATACAAAATTATTTGTTTATACAGATGGCATTAAAGCATTTTTTAGAATATTTTAATGTTGGTCATTAAGGCTTTTATATTAGATGAGTTGTATTGGGGGAAGGGAGGAGAAGACAAGGAAAAGTGTGAAAGATTGAAGAGAGAGAGGAAAACAGTGAAAGAAATATAAGGATTTTGTTTAACAATAAAAAATGGAGATTTTGATTTTCAAATGAAAAATAATTATTATAAAATGTCCAATTGTATTTACAAAAGCTAAAGTACTATTGATTTCTTTGACAATTTGCTTTCCACTGTGATGTTTCTGTGAAAACAGTGATGCCTAGAAGCCAAATTATCACATCACCATCTTAAAAATCTCAAGAGACATCTCTAAACAATATCAAAGAATTTCAGATAATTTTAAGCTTACTAGAAGAGCTCAATATAATTTATAATGAAATTTCAATGATCAAATTGATATTTGTTTACAGTAGTAAAGCCGCTGTTTTCTAAAGTAGTCAGGAAATAGTTTTTTGATTAATTTAATATTCTAGTGAATATATGGGGAAATATATATATCAGCTACTAAACAGCACACTCTGTTAATCACTTTACAAATATTATATCATTTAATCTTTACAACAACCCTTTGAGGGGTTATTATACTCATTTTACAGATGAGGAAATTGAAGCAAACAGAGGTTAAATGACTTGCCCAGGAGTCAAACTGAAGAGTTTATATTTAATTGTGGAGACAACAGAGACAAACTAGAATTTATTGAATAGGGGAGCCATATGGTAAGATCTGTGTTTAAGAAAAATTATG
Organism: Antechinus flavipes; assembly: GCF_016432865.1. Classification (NCBI taxonomy): domain Eukaryota; kingdom Metazoa; phylum Chordata; class Mammalia; order Dasyuromorphia; family Dasyuridae; genus Antechinus; species Antechinus flavipes. The sequence goes on from NC_067404.1 coordinate 11,502,531, forward strand.
AGGAAGCACTTAATAAAACTTCTGAATTTAAATGTAATTTAGATTACATTTTGCATGCAATATGAAATCAGTCAAATGAAGTTTGAAGCTATATGTTGAGAGGATCAACTGAAGCAGAGGGTGTAAACAGAAACAATATCAAATATAATAGATTATTTATAGTATCCATACAATAAATTATTTTTTAAAAAATTAATTGACTGAGACATAAATGGAAAAATAATTATATAAATGGAGCAAAGCAAAATGTGGTCAGAGAAAAGGATGAGGTCTCAGTTTGTGGTTGCTTTAATGTTATAAATATGTAATATTATTCTTTTAGGAAACAATAGAACTAATTTCAGAATACATATTGGGTCATTTTCTCAGTTAGCCAGACACAGTGTCAAATAAAAGGTACATCAGATGCTTACAGTGTTTAACATTCAATTTACCAGTGTTTCTGGAAAGCGGCTCTAATGAGTGTTAATTAAATTAGTTCTGATTTTCCCCCCAGACATTTATTAAGCCTTTGCTATGTGCCAGATATTATGATAGGCACTAGAGATATAAAGGCCCGAAACAGTTTTTGTCCACAAGAACCTTATATCAGAATGAGGAAGACAATGTTTCAATAAAAAGATGTGTTTAAATAAATAGATACATGTGAATTATATGTAGACGAGTTGGAAAGAAATCTTAAAGACAAAGAGTGGAAGGAGTGAGGAGGATCAGAAAAGGCTTTCTGAAAAAAGATGGTGTTGGAACTGAGTCTTAAAGAGAGCCAGGGAATTTAATAAGAACAGGTTAAGAGGGAGAAGGAGCATTAAAAGCATGGTGCACAACTAGAGCAAAGGCAATGGAGATGGAGAGCAATTGTGCATATACTAATATAACTGGCTTGTAGAGTACACAAAAAGAAAATTTTAAAAAGACAACTGGAAAGGTATTATTTTATATATTCAAGATAATTAAGATATTGTATAATCAAGATAAATAAGATATTAAGACACAGTTGAATTAAATGCAACCTATAAAAATAGACCTAGTCATAGACAATATCTTAAACTTTATTTTCTAAAATTGTTAAATTGATATACTGAGATTAATTTGTATTATCTAATTAAATACAAACTATAAAATACTATACAGTATTTTATGCAATAACTATGGAATACGCATATTCCTAAATTTGTGTTTAAAGCAAGCATAAATACTGAATTGTATTTTGCCATTGAATTCCTTTGTATGTCTTGGAAATACAATTTTAAGGAAACATTTTCTTCATAGTTACAAGTAAATAAATATTGGAGTATTATAAGTAGCTTCTTACTCTTACTTCTATAATGCTAAAATGACATTATGACCAATAGCCTTGCCCAATTATTTGATCTTCATCTTCAATGAAGCATGTGGAAATCAAAGCTTTTTGAACTAAAAAAAGAACTAGCTATAATCAGTAACAACCCAATGTAATTAGTGCAAAACTGGCTCATCCTCTATTCTTGCTATTCTTCTATATGGTGATCTTACATTGCTCAATCACTTCTATTAATTTTCCTATATCTTTACTGCTATTCTGGATTTTTTTACCTTCCTGTAAAAATATCATTCAGTCAGTCAACAAATATTCATTAATGGTCTCTTGTGTAACAGGTACTAAGCACTGACTCACAGATTGATAAGAAAGCTAGCATACAGATGATTATATACACATAAGATACATTCAGGATTAATTGGAGATAATCAACAAAGAGAAGGCATAAGAATCAGGAAAGATTTCTGGTAAAAAATGAGATTTTAGCAAGGACTTGAAGGAAGCTAAGAGACAGAGATGTGGAAAGAGAATGTTCCAGGTCTGGGGGACAGCTAGTTAAAAAGCAAAGATTTAGGAGATGGTGTATTTCGTTCTCAGAACAGTAAGGTCAATGTAACTGGATAGCAGAATAAGTGGTGGGATGGAGGCATAAGAAGATTGGAAAATGTAAGAAGAGGCCAGGATATGAAAGGCTTTAAAAGCCAAAAAAGGAGGATTTTATATTTGTATATATTATGTAGGAAGTCACTGAATTTTACAGATTAGAAAGTGATTTTATTAGATTACCTGTGTGATAGTTGAGTGGAAAATGAAAGAAGTACAGAGGTATTGGTGGCAGAAAAAGCAACTAGAAGGCAGCAGTTTAGGTGTGTAAGATGATGAGAGTTTGCACCCCCTCCCTTAGTCATCAAACAATCCAATATATGTTAAACATGTGCAATTCTCCTATACATATTTCCACAATTATCATGCTGCACAAGAAAAATCAGATTAAAAAGAAAACAAATGAGAAAGAAAACAGAAAGCAAGCAAACAACAAAAAATGTAAAAATACTATGTAGTGATCCACATTCAGTCCCCACAGTCCTCTCTCTGGATGCAGATGGTTTTCTCTATATTGAAATTGGCCTGAAATCACCTCAAAAAAAAAGCCATGTCCATCAGAATTGATCATTGCATAATCTTGCTGTTGCTGCGTATAATATTCTCTTGGTTCTACTCACTTCACTTTGCATCAATTCATGTAAATCTCTCCAGGCCTCTCTGAAATCATCCTGCTGGTAATTTCTTATTGAACAATAATATTCCATAACATCCATATACCTTAACTTTTCAGCCATTCTCCAACTGATAGGGATCCATTCAATTTCCAGTTTCCTGTCACTAGAAAAAGGGCTGCTACAAACATTTTTGCACATGTGGGTCCTTTTCCCCTTTTTTATGATCTCTTTGGAATACAGGCCCAGTAGAGACACTGCTGGATCAAAGAATATGCACAGTTTGATAGCCCTTTGCGCATACTTCCATATTGCTCTCCAGAATGATTGGATAAGTTCATAACTCCACCAACAATGTATTAGTGGGCCAGTTTTCCCACACCCCTTCCAACATTTATCCTTATCTTTTCCTATCATCTTAAGAAAGCCGAGAGGTGTGTAGTGGTACCTCAGAATTGTTTTAATTTGCATTTCTCTGAACAATAGTGATTTAGAGCATTTTTTTCATATGACCAGAAATCCAAATCTCTTTTAAAAATTGTTTTTGCTCAATTAGCAAAAATATATTTTTCACTTCCTGCTCCCCAGTCCTTAAAAAAAAGGAAAAAACCTCATAGTCAAAGAGCTTTATAAATTGTAAACTATTTGTATACATATGTATGTGCTTTTTTCTCTCCCTCCCATTCCTTTAAAAAAGAAACTAAACAAACTCATAAGTCAAGCAAGATTCTCAATAGTGATAAACAAATTACACATGCATATATATATATATTTCTTATTTTGCATAATAGCCTATTATTTCTTTGTCAAGAGGGATGAACACTCTATTGAATAATATCCTAAAAGCTCTCAAAGTTATATGTCTTTACTGTGACATTAATGTATAAATTGTTCTGGTTCTGCTTATTTAATTCTGCATCAGTTTATAAAAGTCTTCAAAACTGTTCATTCTTATAATATTGATATGATAGTATAAATTGTTCTTTTGGTCCTGTTTACTTCATTCAGTATGGATTCATATGTTTTTCCATGCCTCTTTGAAATGAAATATCTTCATTTCTTACAGTATTCCATTATATTTATATGTAGCTATTCCTCAACTGGTGGTCATAACTTTACTGCGAGTATTTTTTTTTTTTGCCAAAAAGAGTTATAATTTTTTACATATAGTAACCTTTCCTCTTTTGCATATAGCCATAGTAGTGGTATTTATGGATCAAAGGAGATGTACTGCTCAGTAACTTTTTTTTTTGTAAAATTCCAAATTGTTTTTTGGAATGCATCTATGCATTTATTGAGCCTATCAACAGTGTGTATCAATGTGCCTGTTATCCCACAGTCTCTCCAACATATATCATTTTACATTTTTGTCATCTTTGCCAATGTGATAGATATAATATGGAATCTCAGGTTTGCTTTAAATAGCATTTCTCTCCATAGTTATTTGGAACATTTTTTTCCTCTAGAGAATGTTGGGTTTTTTTTCCTTGAGAATGACTTGTTCGTGACAGTTTTCAGATGAAGAAATTAAAGCCATTTGTAATCATATAAAAATGCTCAAAAATCACTATTGATTAGAGAAATGCAAATTAACACAACTCTGAGGTACTACTTCATCCCTTTCAGACTGGCCAAGAGGACAAGAAAAGATAATGAATAAATGTTGGAGTAGATGTGGGAAAACTGGAACACTAATGCATTGTTGGTGGAATTGTGAAATGACCCAACCATTCTGGAAAGCAGTTTGGAACTATGCCCCAAAAACTATTAAACTGTGCATATTCTTAGATTCGGCAGTGTCTGTACTGGATCTCTATCCCAAAGAGATCATCAAAGAGGGAAAAAGAGCCATGTGGGCTAAAATATTTGTAGCAGCCCTTTTTGTAGTGGCAAGGAACTAGAAATTGAGTCAGATTTCCTATCAGTTGGGGAATGGCTGAATAAGCTATGGTATATTAATGTAATGGAATATTATTGTTCTATAAGAAATGACAAACAGGCTGATTTCAGAAAAGTCTGGAAACACATACATGAACTGAAGTGAACAGAATGAAGAGAATGCTGTACAGAGTTAACAATATTATGTGATGATCATTTGTGATAGACTTGGCTCTTTTCAACAATGCAGTGATTCAAGGCAATCCTCTAGACTTGTGATGGAAAGTGCCATCTATATCCAGAGAGAGATGGAGACTGTATGTTGATCAAAGCAGAGTATTTTTTTTTTTTTACCACTTGTTGCTGTTTATTTGCTTGGCTTTTTTTCCCTTGTGTTTTTTTCTCCTTTGATCTGATTTTTCTTGCACAACATGACAAATATGGAAATATGCTTAGAAGAATTTCATATGTTTAATCTACATCAGATTGTTTGCTGTCTTGGGGAGGTGGGAGGTGGGAGAGGGAAGGAGAAAAATCTGGAATGCAAAGTTTTGCAAAGATGAATGTTGAAAACTATCTTGGCTTATATCTGGAAAAATAAAATAGAATTGGAAAAAATAAAATATTTTAAATAATGGAGGGGATTGCTTATTCACATGTACTTGATCAATTGGGGACTATTTCTTTTTCTTGTAAATTTGAATTCATTCTCTATTTAACTGGAGAATGAGATCTTTATCAGAAAAACTTAAAGCAAAGATATTTCCCACTTAACTGTGTCCCTTTTAATCTTAGCTTTATTGGATTTCTGTGTAAAAACTTTAAAATTCTCTATAATACAAATTATTTTTGTTATGGATATTTCCATGCCCCCTCAAGTTAGCATCCTGTATTATCCCCTTTCCAGAGCGTAAGGCAAATGCTATGCCATGACTGTGTATTCATTGCTTCTACTTTACAATTTAGTCCACTCTAATTCATCCTAAATTAAGCTATAAAAGTGATCTTTCTTAAATCTCTGGTCTAACAATATCACTGTCCTATATATTAAACTCTAATGCTTTCCCTTTACCTCTACCACAAAATATGAAATTCTCTGACTTTTAAAGACTTTTGCAACCTTGCCTCCTTCCTACCTTCTAAGTCTCTTTGTCTCTTTACATTGTACTTTCTTCTGAGTATTCTGATTCAAAGACATAAGACTTTCTCCTTCATGCATCATAATTTACTTTGCTGCTCTGTGCCTTTTCAATGGCTGTCAACCATTTTGGAAAGTTCTGTCTCCTCATCTCCACCTTTCCTGCTTTGCTTCAAGAGTCAGCTCAAATCTCACCTTTCTACCAACTAACTATTAGTATCTTCCAACAAAAATTACCTCTCATCTTGTCTCCATTTTTCTAGTATGTACGTAGTTGTTTCCTTTTGTCTCCAGGAAGAGAATGTAAGCTACTCAAGGGCAAGAACTATGTTTTCCTCCCTTTCTTTTTATTCCCAGCATTTGGCACAGTGCCTGACATATATTAGAAGCCAAATAAATACTTATTGATTAAAATACATTTCTAAAATGGAACTCATTACATTTACCTTCAAATTAATCCTCCTCATTTCTTCTATGTGCAAAATGTCTGCTACATTTTAGGCACTTAGTAGATGTTTGTTTCTGTGTTGATGAAAGCAACATCCTTTAATCATCTATGTTTACACCTTCAACTCTTTCCTCTCCTTCAATCTTATTAGTTAATCAATTACTTTTTCTGCTTCCATATCATTTCTTCTATCCACTAAGGCAGTCTTAACCTAGCTCGGGAACATATTACCTCTTACTTGCACTATTTTATTAATTTAACTGTTCTCCCTTCTCCTATGTTTCCCTCTTCCATTTCATCCAACAAAAAGCTCACACAATTATATTTCTAAAATATAGATGTGACCATGTGATCATCCTATTAAAAATTGTCAATGGTTTCCTTTTGTTTCCGGGATAAAATACAAATCCCTACACTAAAGTGCCTCACAATCGGGCTCCCAACTATCTTTTGAATTGTAGTTCTCAACCAGATAGTTATATGTTGTACCTTACATTCCAGTTCCTACATCCACAAATAGTGAGTGCTTGTTCCACTTGGTGGATATTTAATGAGGAGGTAGGCTAAGAATTCTCAACTCCAGATTTCTCACTGTTGGGGTTGGGGGGAGCAGCTGAAAAATGAAGTTTGGTCATGAGTTTTGAGCTCACTCTCCTAATCTGGGCACTCTAATCTGGTTCTGTCTAGTTTTATTTCACCTTCAGGGACATACACATGGCTCTTGGTAACTCTTAGTAGTGAGAACTAGCTCAGTTTAGTTTTTGTTTATGGAATAAACAGAGAGTCCCAGTACAAGCTCTGGGAGGGAGTAGTGTGTGACTACATTCCTCTGTCAGTTTTTGGAAATGGCTTTTCTATTCGAGCTAAAACTAAGAAGTGAAAATCTTTTTTAAAACATTTTTTTTATTATAGCTTTTTATTTACAAGTTATATGCATGGGTAATTTTACAGCATCGATAATTGCCAAACTTTTTGTTCCAATTTTTCCCCTCCTTCCCCCCATCCCCTCCTCTACATGGCTGGTTGACCAATACATGTTAAATATGTTAAAGTATAAATTAAATACAATATAAGTATACATGTCCAAACAGTTATTTTGCTGTACAAAAAGAATCGGACTTTGAAATAGCCTGTGAAGGAAACCAAAAATGTAGGCGGGCAAAAACAGAGGGATTGGGAATTCTATGTAATGGTTCATAGTCATCTCCCAAGTTCTTTTGCTGGGTATATCTGGTTCAGTTCATTACTGCTCTATTGGAGCTGTTTTGGTTCATCTCATTGTTGAAGAGAGCCACGTCCATCAGGATTATCATGTAATATTGTTGTTGATGTATAGAATGATCTCCTGGTCCTGCTCATTTCACTCAGCATCAGTTCCTGTAAGTCTCTCCAGGCCTCTCTGAAATCCTCCTGCTGGTCATTTCTTACCGAACAATAATATTCCATATACCACAATTTATTCAGCTATTCTCCAATTGATGGGCATCCACTCAGTTTCTAAAGATGTGAAGATCTTAAGAGAAGATTACAAAGTAATATTAATGAAATGATACAATATTAAAATTAATTTAACTAACCTTGCCTTATGAAACTATTATATTACATATTTGATTGATTAAAATTTTTTGACTTCATTTACCTTCTTTTTTTTTTAATAATTTTTTATTAATAGAACGCATACCAGGGTAATTTTTTTACAGCATTATCCCTTGCATTCATTTCTGTTCCGATTTTTCCCCTCCCTCCCTCCACCCCTTCCCCCAAATGGCAAGAGTCCTTTACATGTTGAATGGGTTGCAGTATATCCTAGATACAATATATGTGTGCAGAACCAAACAGTTTTCTTCTTGCACAGGGAGAATTGAATTCAGAAGGTATAAATAACCCGGGAAGAAAAACAAAAATGCAAGCAGTTTATATTCATTTCCAGTGTTCTTTCTCTGGGTGTAGCTGCTTCTGTCCATCTTTGATCAATTAAGGCTCTCTTTATCAAAGAGGTCCACTTCCATCAGAATACATCCTCAAACAGTATCGTTGTTGAGGTATATAATGATCTCTGGTTCTGCTCATTTCACTTAGCATCAGTTCATGTAAGTCTCGCCAGTCCTCTCTGTATTCATCCTGCTGGTCGTTCCTTACAGAACAATAATATTCCATAACGTTCATATACCACAATTTACTCAACCATTCTCCAATTGATGGGCATCCATTCATTTTCCAGTTTCTAGCCACTACAAACAGGGCTGCCACAAACATTTTGGCACATACAGGTCCCTTTCCTTTCTTTAGTATCTCTTTGGGGTACAAGCCCAGTAGAAACACTGCTGGATCAAAGGGTATGCACAGCTTGATAACTTTTTGAGCATAGTTCCAAACTGCTCTCCAGAATGGCTGGATGTGTTCACAATTCCACCAACAAGACTTCATTTACCTTCACAATTTACTTCTCTGTCAAATCTAGCTCTGAAATCAGAGACAAGCTGGGACTTAATGTCAGGAAAAGCTTTCCATCCCCAAATGACCAGGGCTGTATGGGAAGGTGATAAACTATTACTAGAGGCAGAGATTGAGTTCTTGTTTTTGAGGAGTAAAGATTGTAGAGAAATTTCCATTTAGGTACAGAGTAGGCCAGAGAGGCTTCTCTAGGCCTTTCCAGCTCAGGGATTCTGGATTCTAGGATTGCTCATGCTTCATGTCTCTTGCCATTCATACCTACAAAGGGCTGGGTACATAGTAGGTTCTCAGACAATGGCAAAGAGGCTTGTCTGTCCAAATAGCTCATGATCCTAGGAATTTATGGCCCTTTAAAATTTGATTTTGACCTATCTTTTCTACCCCTTTTAACAAACCTATGCTTAATGTGCCAAGGCAATCAAAATGTTCTATCCACTATTCCTCAAGTATATGTTTTCCTGTTTCCACCTACTCCCTATATCTAGCACGCTTGTTGGAATACGGGAGTTGTTGGGATACATGGGAGTCACCTGACAGTGGCTACTGGAGTTCCAACCCAGACCTGCAAAATGGCGCTCCTCTTGTGAGAGGATGATACGAGACAACTGAGAGACCATTGCATTGTCTGACCTCTCTCCTCTTCCCTCTGCCTCCAATTTATTTCATTCCCAGTCCACAACACCTGTGTCAGCAAAGGCTACCCTGCAACTCCTTCAGATGCTTTGATCCACAGCTATGGAGGCTCTTGGAGAATTAACCTGTCTCTTAATACACACCATCTGCCAAAACTCTTTCAATTGAAATTATATGAATTTTTAAAGACACATAAATTTAAAGACATGTCAGCCTCCCCAGTTAGAAAAATTGTCTCTCTCCTATGACTTTTCACAGAAATTTGCATCTCTCATGAATTTTTATACTCCATTTTATATTATATGTATTTTTGAAGATATTTTCCCCACTAAATTAATGCTTTCCACAGGATATACTTTGAATCCTATATGCATAATATACTTTTGTGCTATGAGTTGATAGTTATGTTGTGAACTGTGTGAGTCTTATACTTAGAATTACATGAGCACGTACAAGTTTTTTCCCACTCTCCCTTACAGTGCTATAATTCCATGTAGCAAAGAATAATGCTGAGTCCAAAGGGGGAAAATGTTTACTAACACTTCATTAGTCTGTAATCACTTTAAGGGTAAGGAACTAATTCCTGCTCTGGCATGGATGTACCTTAGGGAGCTAAAAAACTATTCAAATACTGGCAGGTCAAACAATCTGGAAAGATAAGGTTAGGCTGAAGGTTCTGCAGGCCAAGTATCAGCAATATAAGAACTAAGAATTACCAGATTAGCAGGTTTATTTTAAAGAGGCAGAAGAATTAGAGACCAGATTGCCAAATTTTACTGGATTATAGAGAAAACAAGGGACTTACAGAAAATCATGTACTTTTGATCAATTGTCTACACTAAAGCATTTGTTTGGATCACAACAAAATGTGGCAAGTCCTCAAAGAGATCAGAATACTAGATAATTTTACTTATCTTCAGGGAAACTGTATACAGGTCTAGAAACAAGTTAGAACCAAATATAATATAACTGATTTGTTTAAGATTGGAAAAGGAGTATGAAAAAATGGTACATTGCCACCTTATTTACTATAACTTATATACAGAGTATATCATGTGAAATACCAGACTGGATGAATAAAAACCTTTTTTTTAAGGTTGCTAGGGAAAATAACAATATATGTGAAGAATATCATCCTTATGGCAAAAACTGAAGAATTAAGAAGCCTCTTGATAAGGGTAAAAGAGAAAAATGTAACAGCTGTATTAAAGTTCAAGATAAAAAAAATAAGATTTTGGGAACTGGTCTTATCACTTCCTGGTGAACAGAGGAAGAAGAAGATAAAGAAGCTGTGTCAAATTTTATATTCTTGGGCTGAAAAATCAATGCATATGGTGAGTGCAGCCATGAAATTAGAAATATTTGCTTCTTAGAAGGAAAGTTATGGGAAATCTGGATAACATCTTAAAAAACAATGACATTACTTTGCTCACAGAGGTCTTCATATTTTAAGCTATGGTTTTTTTCAGTAGCATTATGTGGTTATGAGAATTATACTAAAAAGGAAAGCTAAGCACTGAAAAAAATCAATGATTTTCAATTTTGTGCTGGAGCAGACTTTTGGGTGTCCCAACATCAAGAAGATAAAATAAGTAAATACCTAAAGAAATTAATTCAGTATATTCATTGAAGCTTAAATACTTTGGCCACATAATGAGAAAACAGATCTCAGTGGAAAAGAACCTAATAATGGGAAAGAATGAAAGCAAAAAGAAAGATGAGAAGGATAGATAATGCCATGAAAACAATGAATATGAAATTGCACAGATTTCAAGAGATAGTGGAAAATAGAAGGGCCCAGCATGCTACAGTTCATGGGATAACAAAGGGTCAGGCAGGACTGAATGACTGAACAACAAAAATGTGATTAGTGCTAAGTTACATATCTACCACTTGAAATTCAAGCCTAGCTAAGACTGGAGAAGATCATTTTCAAGCTGGAGAGTGCTGATTTTTGCAGCCACAAATAAGGAAGACTATCTACTAGAGTCCCAGGGGTCCTCAAACTATGGCCCGCAGGCCAGATGCGGCAGCTGAGGACAATTATCCCCCTCACCCAGGGCTATGAAGTTTCTTTATTTAAAGGCCCACAAAGCAAAGTTTTTGTTTTTACTATAGTCCGGCCCTTCAACAGTCTGAGGGACAGTGAACTAGCCCCCTATTTAAAAAGTTTGAAGACCCCTGTAACTAGACATTAAGCAGGGGAATGTTTTTACTTCAATTAAAATATAGCTCCCATGGTGCAAGTTCAATAGCTCCCAAAATAAACATTTTCAGTTTTTGGATAGCTCTTATGAGGACACTAATATTTACATTGAATTCATGTTTATCTTGCCCTTCTACTCAATCAGTTCCAGTGGCTCCCTATAACTTCCAGGATTAAATCCTGTTTGATATTCTAAGTCTTTCTCCTCCTTTCCAGTCATTGCTTTCCTTACATACAACCACATTTCTGAATTTCAATGAAACTTGTCTTCTTACAATTCCTCAAAGAAAATAATAGCACTCCTTTCTGGGCATTTTCATTAGTTGTCCTCAATATCTGGAATGTTCTACATCCTAATCTCTGGCTACTGGCTTCTCTGGCTTCATTCAAATCCCATCTATAATCCCACATGCTACCCAAAGTGTATCTTAATCCCTTCCCCCTACTCCTCTTATTTCTACTGTTTTCCTTCTTTTGATGAATCACAGTGTATTCTCTACATAGCTTTTTAGTACATATTGGTTTTCAGTCATTTCAGTTATGTCCAGCTCTTCATGATTGGCAAAGATATTGGAGTGGTTTGCCCTTTCCTTCTCCATCTCATTTTACAGATGAGGCAAACAGGGTTAGTGACTTGTCCATAATCACAGAGCTAAGAAGTGTGTAAAGTTAGATTTGAACTCAGGAAAATGAGTCTTCCTGTCTCTAGGTCCAACACTGTGTCACCTAGCTACTCTAGGTTATGGATTGTTGTTTGCAAGTTATGTCCTTCCCTAATCTATGGGCTTTGGGGACACAAGGATTGACTTTTGCCTTTCTTTATATCCTCCACACTTGGCACAATGACTGGCTCCTAGTATTTGCTTAATAAAAATTTGCTGACAGAGTGGCTTGAGCTTTGTTATTTTGAATCAAATAGAATCAGTGCAATCTTTTTATTGTATGTCTTAAAAATATATGATAATCATAATATCCTACTTAAATACTCTATTCTCCAAACTAAACATACTCAAGTTCTTTTGATTGATCCCCAAGCCCTTCTGTCCAAATCAAAGATATCAAAGCCACAGAAATCTAAGACTTACATATATTGATATCAGGTATACTGGGAAAAGCCCTGCTAGAGGGAGTAAAATATTACATTTCAATCCCAGATTCACCACTTAAGAACTAGGTAAGGCAATGCTCAAACTATGTTTTCATTTCCTAATCAATAAAAATGAGCATTTTCCAGGAGGAACATTCACATGAATTTAGCCAATTATATGCTAAAAAGGCAACAGTCAACAGGCAGCTGAGTCATGAAGATTATGAAAATTGAAAGGTTTGTCATAGCTAATCAAGACCAAGTTTTGCCACTGGAAATTGTAGCTAGGTTATCTATGTAGATTATGCAAGGAAATCATAGGCGCTATGCAACAACATCACTGTAAGCCCTAAACATCCTTTAATACTATGATTTTGCACAAAGCAAATTCTATATGCAAATCTCAATTGGTATATATGAAAAAGGATTGTTTAATCTGATTAAATTGGGGTTCAATTTTTAATTATATATTCTTTCTTTACCATTTCAGTAATATTGTAAATTTAAAATAAAGACGTAATTCACTAAATTCCTAATCAATCTCCCATTATGATGTGAAGGTGATAGCAGGAGACAATATCTGAAATAGCTTAGGTATATTAAAGACAGTTCATACTCAAGGTTTTCCATTATGTGATGAATTTTTTGGAACTATCAACTCTGTGCTAAGATATGAAAACAGATTACAGTCTACATTAGGTAAGAATGTATGCATACTAATTAAATAGGGATCTTTTAACTATTAGAGTCTATGTATACTGTATCAGTATCTTGGTCGAAAGCACAGGGAGAATTCTTATCCAATCTGTGGATGACACAAATTGTGAAATTATTGTTGGCTAAAGTTTATATGATATAAATTTAAGGAGGATAACTATATAGTCCCACATTTGCATAGATGAATTATATCAGTAAAGGATCGATAAGACCTGGTCAAGAATGAAATTTAAGGAAAAAAGACTTTAATTTTAGCATTTTGCAATACAATTGACTACTATTGTAAACAAAAACACTATATTCTTGGACTCCATTAATTGAAACAGACCATGCGGTGCAATCGAGCTGATAGTCATGTAATAACTTTATCAGACTATATCTAGAATACATTTGTCATGCTCCTAGTTGAAACCTATTTGGAAGAAACTAGCTAGGATGGTGAGAAGGTTTGAAAATTTGCCACAAAAGATTAATTGAAAGACTTTTGAATGGTAAGCTAGAAAAGAGACAACAAAATAATCTCCACGTATTTTTTATGTGAAAGTAGAATTAGAACTTTTCCCCCAACTTGGTTTCAGAGAGTAGAATTTGATCCTATGGCTATAAATTACAAAGAGGTATATTTGGGTTTGACACAAGGAAAGACATCCTAATGATTAAGGAAATATGGAAGTGAAATGGATTGCTCAAAGGTGTAGGGAGCTTCCTAACCCTGGAAAGAGGAGGAGGATGGGTGGAGTCTCAAAGGTAGATAAACATTTGTTTAGAATGCCATAGATGAGATTCAATCAGCATTGAAGAACTGATAGTACTTTACATTGGATATGGAAGACTTTCCCCGGGTATCAGGAATCCATGTGAGCCTCAGAGAGGAAGGAAGCAGTGAAACTACTCCAGAAACAACTGTACTACCATTTCCAATGTATGGAAGTTACACTTAAGTAAAACAATTTAGGACACTTCCATAAAAGAAATTCAGAATTGGAATTTGGAAAATTAGAAATTTTCCAATTGGAAAGGACTTCAGAAACTATCTCATCTAATCCCCACAGATAGAATTCTAGATAAGATATTCCTTATACAATATCCCTACCTATGCTCATACAGGTTTTCTTTAAAAATTTTAAGGAAAGTGAACCTTCTATATCTAAATACATCTCATTATACTCTTGGTTGATTCTAATTGTAAGTTTTTCCTAACATTAAGTTTAAATTTGTCTCTTTACAACATCTCTTCATTGTTCCTGGTTTTGCCCTTAATAGCCAAACAAAAGAAGACAAATCCCTATCATTCTGTTAAATCTTCCTTGGGCTAAA